>NC_074703.1:3075960-3133460 GCF_029448725.1 Salvelinus fontinalis | reverse complement strand
CCTACTGTTGGCCTCCCATTAGGAAGGAGATCTCCCTGTTCTGTCCTACTGTTGGCCTCCCATTAGGAAGGAGATCACCCTGTTCTGTCCTACTGTTGGCCTCCCATTAGGAAGGAGATCTCCCTGTTCTGTCCTACTGTTGGCCTCCCATTAGGAAGGAGATCTCCCTGTTCTGTCCTACTGTTGGCCTCCCATTAGGAAGGAGATCTCCCAGTTCTGTCCTACTGTTGGCCTCCCATTAGGAAGGAGATCTCCCTGTTCTGTCCTACTGTTGGTCTCCCATTAGGAAGGAGATCTCCCTGTTCTGTCCTACTGTTGGCCTCCCATTAGGAAGGAGATCTCCCTGTTCTGTCCTACTGTTGGCCTCCCATTAGAAAGGAGATCTCCCTGTTCTGTCCTACTGTTGGCCTCCCATTAGGAAGGAGATCACCCTGTTCTGTCCTACTGTTGGCCTCCCATTAGGAAGGAGATCTCCCTGTTCTGTCCTACTGTTGGCCTCCCATTAGGAAGGAGATCTCCCTGTTCTGTCCTACTGTTGGCCTCCCATTAGGAAGGAGATCTCCCTGTTCTGTCCTACTGTTGGCCTCCCATTAGGAAGGAGATCTCCCTGTTCTGTCCTACTGTTGGTCTCCCATTAGGAAGGAGATCTCCCTGTTCTGTCCTACTGTTGGCCTCCCATTAGGAAGGAGATCTCCCAGTTCTGTCCTACTGTTGGCCTCCCATTAGGAAGGAGATCTCCCAGTTCTGTCCTACTGTTGGCCTCCCATTAGGAAGGAGATCTCCCAGTTCTGTCCTACTGTTGGCCTCCCATTAGGAAGGAGATCTCCCAGTTCTGTCCTACTGTTGGCCTCCCATTAGGAAGGAGATCTCCCTGTTCTGTCCTACTGTTGGCCTCCCATTAGGAAGGAGATCTCCCTGTTCTGTCCTACTGTTGGCCTCCCATTAGGAAGGAGATCTCCCAGTTCTGTCCTACTGTTGGCCTCCCATTCGGAAGGAGATCTCCCTGTTCTGTCCTACTGTTGGCCTCCCATTAGGAAGGAGATCTCCCAGTTCTGTCCTACTTTTGGCCTCCCATTAGGAAGGAGATCTCCCTGTTCTGTCCTACTGTTGGCCTCCCATTAGGAAGGAGATCTCCCTGTTCTGTCCTACTGTTGGCCTCCCATTAGGAAGGAGATCTCCCTGTTCTGTCCTACTGTTGGCCTCCCATTAGGAAGGAGATCACCCTGTTCTGTCCTACTGTTGGCCTCCCATTAGGAAGGAGATCTCCCTGTTCTGTCCTACTGTTGGCCTCCCATTAGGAAGGAGATCTCCCTGTTCTGTCCTACTGTTGGCCTCCCATTAGGAAGGAGATCTCCCAGTTCTGTCCTACTGTTGGCCTCCCATTAGGAAGGAGATCTCCCTGTTCTGTCCTACTGTTGGCCTCCCATTAGGAAGGAGATCTCCCTGTTCTGTCCTACTGTTGGCCTCCCATTAGGAAGGAGATCTCCCTGTTCTGTCCTACTGTTGGCCTCCCATTAGGAAGGAGATCTCCCTGTTCTGTCCTACTGTTGGCCTCCCATTAGGAAGGAGATCACCCTGTTCTGTCCTACTGTTGGCCTCCCATTAGGAAGGAGATCTCCCTGTTCTGTCCTACTGTTGGCCTCCCATTAGGAAGGAGATCTCCCTGTTCTGTCCTACTGTTGGCCTCCCATTAGGAAGGAGATCTCCCTGTTCTGTCCTACTGTTGGCCTCCCATTAGGAAGGAGATCTCCCTGTTCTGTCCTACTGTTGGTCTCCCATTAGGAAGGAGATCTCCCTGTTCTGTCCTACTGTTGGCCTCCCATTAGGAAGGAGATCTCCCTGTTCTGTCCTACTGTTGGCCTCCCATTAGGAAGGAGATCTCCCAGTTCTGTCCTACTGTTGGCCTCCCATTAGGAAGGAGATCTCCCAGTTCTGTCCTACTGTTGGCCTCCCATTAGGAAGGAGATCTCCCAGTTCTGTCCTACTGTTGGCCTCCCATTAGGAAGGAGATCTCCCTGTTCTGTCCTACTGTTGGCCTCCCATTAGGAAGGAGATCTCCCTGTTCTGTCCTACTGTTGGCCTCCCATTAGGAAGGAGATCTCCCAGTTCTGTCCTACTGTTGGCCTCCCATTCGGAAGGAGATCTCCCTGTTCTGTCCTACTGTTGGCCTCCCATTAGGAAGGAGATCTCCCAGTTCTGTCCTACTTTTGGCCTCCCATTAGGAAGGAGATCTCCCTGTTCTGTCCTACTGTTGGCCTCCCATTAGGAAGGAGATCTCCCTGTTCTGTCCTACTGTTGGACTCCCATTAGGAAGGAGATCTCCCTGTTCTGTCCTACTGTTGGCCTCCCATTACGAAGCAGGAGTCTGTCTGTCTGTCTGTCTGTCTGTCTGTCTGTCTGTCTGTCAGGAGAAACCCCTGTTTGTCCAGTTAATAATGTGTATGATACTTACATAGTGGACTTTCAGTTTGTCTATGTTGCTCTTCATGGTAACTGATGTGTACTGAGCAGCATTACTCCATCCTAAAGTCATCCAGCCCATCAAGCAGAAACACATCACAGCCCTTGATAACACATCCATGGTCCTCAACCTCACGCTGAAGATCCCTCAAAGCTCAATAGTCCTCAATTGGTGTACGGAAACTTCAGTCAAAGGCCTTGACTTGAGTTGACTTAACGAGACCGCCTTGTATCTGACACTACCCAAGTCTTGTTCTTCTGTGTCTGTCTGACTGATGCTGAGGTTAAGACAGACAAGTATTTATATAGTTGAGGCAGAGGCAGAAACGATAGAGGTGTGAGGTTGTGGGTTCTCTGACTGAGCGAAGTTTCCTTTAAATCAAACACCAACACACGGCCGCTCAGTAACACCTTTCTTTGCAGCAGATCATGGGGTCTTGGGTTGGAATCCCTAGGAAACAGGTAGGTATGACACGTTCTGGGGAAGTTCTTTGGTGATGTGGGTATGATGAGGGGGTAGAGGAGGAGAATCAGGAGGAGGTATGTGGTGAGGGGGACGTCTGGGTTGAAGTCATCTTAGAAGTAACAGGTGAAGAGCTTTCTGCGTCCCAAACGGCACACTATTCCCCTACATAGTACGCTGCTTTTGACCAGAGGCATGACGGGCGGTTCGTGATTAGTGGTTCTGGCTGATCAACTAATGAAACTGTGGTGTTTCCTCTGACTGGCTTTGTAGTGAATGATGCATGTGTTGATGTAATACTGAAACTAACACCAAACTAACACTCTTATGAGGTAATGCCATAACTGATATATTCCATCTGTTGGTCTCTGTAGGCATAGTTCTCTTTCATCATTGTAGGGTCTGCCTCCCAAATGGCACCCTATTCCCTATGTAGTGCACTACTTTAGATCAGGGCCCATAGGGGTAGTGCACTACTTTAGACCAGGACCCATAGGGGTAGTGCACTACTTTAGACCAGGGCCCATAGGGTAGTGCACTACTTTAGACCAGGACCCATAGGGGTAGTGCACTACTTTAGACCAGGACCCATAGGGGTAGTGCACTACTTTAGATCAGGGCCCATAGGGGTAGTGCACTACTTTAGATCAGGGCCCATAGGGGTAGTGCACTACTTTAGACCAGGACCCATAGGGGTAGTGCAGCCTAGGAACAGTGGGTTAACTGCCTTGTTGTTACCTTGTCAGCTCGGGGTTTCGATCTTGCAACCTTTCGGTTACTAGTCCAACGCTCTAACCACTAGGCTAAGGCCAAAGTTCATTCATTGTGTCTGCTGGCATTACAGAGGCACAGATAGCAGAGCAGTGGAGAATGTCTCTCTCTCTCCCTCTATCTCTCTGTCTCTCTCTCTCTCTGTGTTTCTCTCTCTCTCTCTCCCTCTCATCCCAGTCAGTGTGCTAGCTTCCTAAAATGGCACCCTATTCCCTATTTAGTGCACTACTTTTGACCAGGTAGTGCACTAGATAGGGAATAGGGTGTCATTTGAGACGCATCCTGTATCAGCACTCAGAAGAGACGGGGCCCTATGTGGTGTGAAACAGGAAGGGGCTTGGGCTGTCATGTCACTTATGAGTAACACTGTCATAGAGCATTTCTTAGAAGACTTCTGTGTTGCTAGATGCTAGTTGCTAGTTGCTAATGCTAGTACAGATAGATGCTGATGCTAGTACAGATAGATGCTAATGCTAGTACAGATAGATGCTAATGCTAGTACAGATAGATGCTGATGCTAGTACAGATAGATGCTAATGCTAGTACAGATAGATGCTGATGCTAGTACAGATTTATGCTGATGCTAGTACAGATAGATGCTAATGCTAGTACAGATAGATGCTAATGCTAGTACAGATAGATGCTGATGCTAGTACAGATAGATGCTAATGCTAGTACAGGTAGATGCTGATGCTAGTACAGATAGATGCTGATGCTAGTACAGATAGATGCTGATGCTAGTACAGATAGATGCTGATGCTAGTACAGATAGATGCTGATGCTAGTACAGATAGATGCTAATGCTAGTACAGATAGATGCTGATGCTAGTACAGATAGATGCTGATGCTAGTACAGATAGATGCTGATGCTAGTACAGATAGATGCTAATGCTATCTTTCATTGACACCCAGGCTTTTTCAAAGGGGGGACAGCGGCATTACATTCAGACAAATATTGATGTTGAAAGAATGTGGTTTGATTTAACGATCTATTGAAAATTGTTTATTTTCATGAACCACTTTTGCTTATTCAGGCTAGTTGCTAGTGCATATATGCTTGTCAGTTTCCATGAGAGAGAAATGGTTAGGGTTGAGGGTGTCACTCTGTCACCTCAGAAAGGATGACAGGTTGGGGTTTCAGCGTAGGTCGGCCGCGCAACCCCATAACACGTCAGGTGACAAAACGGAATGGTGGGATCTGAAATAAAGGTTCCTACAACACAGTCATCCTGCGACAACACCGAATGAATGACCTCACTGTCATAGTTCCAGAACCCCGGGACAACACCGAATGAATGATCTCACCGTCATAGTTCCAGAACCCCGGGACAACACCGAATGAATGACCTCAACTTTTTTTTTTTTTTTTTTTTTGGGGGGGGTGGATCAGCTTAATATTGCGGAAAGAATGTTGCTTCCAATGTAATTGTCTGCATCATTTCCAATCCCCCATATTTTTTTGGGTAAATATATATATCCATTCACGTATGCATACATATACACATATATACATACACATACCTACATAGACATACATACTTTTTTAAAGAGTATACCTTTATTATTATTCCCCGCAAACCCTACCACCGATCCCCCAATTGGAGTAAACTTATAAACATTTCTGTTTTTACCTTCAATTTATACATCTTATACACATTTTACAGACACAGTCTACTTTATAATAGTTCTCTCTTGTTTGTTCTTAGTCCTTCCTCTATTTCTGTTGTCCATCCAGTTTGATTTCCACTTGTAACTGTTCCCATCTATCTTCCAACATCATCCATTTCGGATTTTTATTTGCCATATATTTTTCAACTGTGCTGTGATGCTTCACAAAAGATTTGAATCTTCCTATTCTCATAGCTTCCACGGATTGTAAATTAAAAATAAACATTTTTGCTAAAATAATTATTATATTATTGATTGATTGACTATGGCTTTTCAAATCCCCCAGTATTGCTATCTGTAGCGTTAGTTCTACGCAAATGTTGCAATTCTTCAACCATTCCTGGACTTGTGACCAAAAACGAGCTACATGCGGACAATACCAAAATAAATGGTCTAATGACTCTGCCTCCTCACAGCAGAATCTACAGAGCTGGGAAGATTGTATCCCCCATATATATAACATTCTATTAGTTGCAAGAATTTTGTACAATAATTTAAATTGAAAAATTCGAGGTTTTGAATCCGGCGTTGTTTTGCGTATCAATTCATACACCATGTGCCATGGAATGGGTACATCGAAAATCTCTTCCCAACTATTTTGCAATTTATATGGCACAGCTGTAAGTTTTTTGGTCCTTAAATGAAATTGGTATATGTTTTTATTTATCACACTTTTCTTTAACCATTTATGTTCTTTAATATAAGGCCGACATACAAGTTCCTTACTTTTATCCCCTTCCACCTGCCTCTTCCATTTTTGTGGTAATGCTGCAATTAATTGGTTGTAATTTTGGGTATCCATATGTCTGCGTTAGCTGCATGTGTGACATTACTCCACCAGTCCTATTTATGATATCATTCACAAAAATTATACCTTTTTTAAACATTTCTTCGATAAATACAGTTTTTTTATCAATTACTATATTTGAATTTAACCACAAGATTTGTTGTACTATTTGTTCCGTCCTTTCAGGTGGATTAAACTGAAATTGCAACCAACTTTCTAAGGCTTGCTTAAAAAATAAAGATATTTTGGAGATTATTTCCTTTTCAAGCAACCGAAAGTGAGCAGGTGTAATCTGAATAAAGGGAAAAAGGCCCTTCTTGAACATAGGATGAGACATTCGTACCAATCTACTAGAGAACCAGTTTGGATTTAAGTATAACTTTTGTATGACTGATGCCTTTAGTGAGAGGTCTAATGCTTTAATATTTAATAATTTCTGCCCTCCGAATTCATATTCGTTATATAAATAGGCCCTTTTAATTTTATCTGGCTTGCCGTTCCAAATAAAATTGAATATTTTTTGTTCATATAATTTAAAAAGCAGGTCACTAGGTGTAGGCAAAACCATAAGCAAATAGGTAAACTGTGATATGATTAAAGAGTTAATCAGGGTGATTTTCCCACAAATAGACAGGTATTTTCCTTTCCATGGTAGCAAGATCTTATCTATTTTTGCTAACTTTCTATAAAAATTTATTGGAGTGAGATCATTTCTTTCTTTTGGGATTTGTATACCGAGTATGTCCACATCACCGTCAGACCATTTAATTGGTAAACTACATGGCAATGTAAAATGTGTATTTTTTAGTGATCCAATACGTAATATGGTACATTTATCATAATTTGGTTTTAATCCAGAGAGGATAGCAAATATATCTACATCCTCTAAGAGGCCGTGGAGAGATTCTAGTTGTGGTTTTAAAAGAAAACATGAATCATCAGCGTACAATGACACCTTAGTTTTTAGGCCCTGGATTTCTAATCCCTTAATATTAATGTTTGATCTAATTTTAACAGCTAACATTTCGATGGCAATAATAAATAGATATGCCGATAGTGGACAACCTTGTTTTACTCCTCTAGATAGTTTAAAACTTTCTGAGATGTAGCCATTATTTACTATTTTACACCTAGGGTTACTATACATAATTTTTACCCATTTTATAAGAGATTCCCCAAAATTGAAATATTCTAGGCATTTATATATAAACTCCAGTCGTACTTTATCAAAAGCCTTTTCAAAATCAGCTATGAAAACCAGGCCTGGTGTCCCCGATATTTCATAGTGTTCTATTGTTTCCAGTACTTGCCTTATATTATCTCCAATGTATCGTCCATGTAAAAAACCTGTCTGATTAGGATGAATAATATCTGACAAAACTTTTTTATTCTATGCGCCAAGCATTTTGCTAGGATTTTTGCATCACAACACTGAAGTGTAAGAGGTCTCCAATTTTTTAAATGGACTGGATCTTTATATGTACCACTTGGGTCCTGTTTCAGTAATAATGATATCACACCTTCTTGTTGCGTGTCTGATAATCTATCATTTATATAGGAGTGGTTAAAACAAGCTAATAATGGTCCTTTGAGTATATCAAAAAAATGTTTGTATACTTCCACTGGTATGCCATCCAGTCCTGGAGTTTTCCCATCCTTAAAGGCCCCAATTGCATCAAGTAGTTCCTCCTCTGTAATTAGGCCTTCACATGAGTCTTTCTGTACAGATGTTAATTTTACATTATTATTAGGGAAAAAATCCATACAATTAGTTTCAGTTAGTGGAGATGGAGGAGCCTGAAACGAAAATATATTCTTAAAGTACTTTACTTCCTCTTTCAAAATATCATTTGGTGAATCATGCGTGACTCCATCATTTGTAACAAGTGTTAATACGTTTTTTTTGGTAGCATTTCTATATTGAAGATTGAAAAAGAATTTGGTGCATTTTTCACCATATTCCATCCAGTTCGCTTTATTTTTGTAATATATTACACTGGATCTTTCTTGAACAAGTTCCTCCATTTCTTTTTGTTTTTCCTCTAACTTATTCTGTGCCTCTATGGTACCGTTTTTATTGTTATCTAACTGTACTGTTAGTCCTTCAATTTCCTTTGTTAAAATGGACTCTTTTGATCGAAATTGCTTTTGTTTTATAGATGAGTACTGAATTGCATGGCCTCTACAGCCACACTTAAAAGTGTCCCATACAATATGGGGATCTGCTGTACCTATGTTATGTCTAAAAAAGTCAGTTATAAATTCTTCTGTCCTAGTTCTAAACAATTTATCATCTAGTAGGCTTTGATTAAATTTCCAATATCCTCGCCCACGTGGAAATTCTGTAAGAGTAATATATATGCCAATTATGTGATGGTCCGACCGCATTCTGTCCCCTATCAAACACTTTTTAACTTTTGGTGCCAGAGAGAATGATATAAGAAAGTAGTCAAGGCGACTAGCTTGATTAAGCCTCCGCCATGTATATCTCACTAGGTCAGGGTATTTAAGTCTCCATATATCCACTAATTCCAATATATCCATGACATTCCTGATTTCCTTAAGTGCCTGAGGGTGATAGTTTGTAGTGTGATTTCCTTTCCGGTACATAGAGGTATTTAAGACCGTATTAAAATCTCCCACTATAATAATAGAGTCTAGTGTTGCTTGTAGAGTTGATACATTCTTATATATATTGTCAAAGAAGCTTGGATCATCATTATTCGGACCGTATAGGTTAATAAGCCATATATGTTTATTGTCCAATAACATATTTAAAATAATCCATCTACCTTGAGGATCTGTTTGGACAAGTTGCACATTTGGATCAAAGTTATTATTAATTAAAACCATCACCCCTTTTGAATTTCTTTGCCCATGGGAGAAATATATTTCGCCCCCCCAGTTCTTTTTCCACAAAACTTCATCTAAAACTGTCGAATGGGTTTCCTGTAAACAGTAGATATTATAATCCTTCTCTTTTAGCCAGGTAAATACTGATCGTCTTTTCTTATTATCTGCTAATGTCACGTTCCTGACCTATTTATGTTAGTTGTTATGTGTGTTAGTTGGTCAGGACGTGAGGTTGGGTGGGCATTCTATGTTTTCTGTTTCTGTGTTGGTTTTGGGTTGCCTGGTATGGCTCTTAATTAGAGGCAGGTGTTTGGCGTTCCTCTAATTAAGAGTCATATTTAGGTAGGCGTTGTCACAGTGTTCGTTGTGGGTGATTGTCTCCTGTGTCGTGGTGATGTATGTACCATACGGGACTGTTTGGCTGTTCGTTTTCGTTTCGATGTCGTCTGTTTCCTGTCCGTGAGTTTACGTGTAGTTATGTAAGTTTATGTTCAGGTTTCGTCAACGTCGTTTTCTTGTTTTGTAAATTTGAAAGTGTTTTGTGTTTCGTGTTGCCATCGTCGTATTTATAATAAAGATGGCTTATTTCCCTGAAGCTGCATTTTGGTCTGATGATCCTTCTCTCCTCTCCTCGTCTGAGGATGAGGAGAGCGACAGCCGTTACAGAATCACCCACCACGCTAAGACCAAGCGGCAAGGGAAAGCTCGACAGGAAAACAAGGATTTCTGGACTTGGGAGCAGATAATGAATGGAGAAGGTCCCTGGGCTAAGGCAGGAGAGAATCGCCGCTCTCAGGAAGAGAGGGAGGCAGCTAAAGCCCAGGAGCGGTGGTTTGAGGAGGCAGCAAGGAGACGTGGCTGGAAGCCCGAAAAGCCATGGGAGCAGCTGGAGGCACTGGGGAGAGCAGAGGCTACCGGAGAGAGGAACCGGAGCTATGAGGGAACGCGTCTGGCACGGAAGCCCAAAAAGCCCGTAAGTAATTCCCAAAAATTTCTTGGGGGGGGGGCTAGGAGGTAGTGGGCCTAGGGCAGGTAGGAGACCTGCGCCCACTTCTCAGGCTTACCGTGGAGAGCGGGAGTACGGGCAGGCGCCGTGTTACGCAGTAGAGCGCACGGTGTCTCCTGTACGAGTGCATAGCCCAGTGCGGGTTATTCCACCTCCCCGCACTGGTAGGGCTAGATTGGGTATTGAGCCAGGTGTCATGAGGCCGGCTCAACGCGTCTGGTCTCCAGTGCGTCTCCTCGGGCCGGCATACATGGCACCTGCCTTACGCATGGTTTCCCCGGTTCGCCTACATAGCCCGGTGCGGGTTATTCCACCTCCCCGCACTGGTCGGGCAACCGGGAGCATTCAATCAGGTAAGGTTGGGCAGGCTCAATGCTCAAGAGTGCCAGTACGTCTCCACGGTCCGGTATTTCCGGCGCCACCTCCTCGCCCCAGCCTAGTACCTACAGTGCCTACACTACGCACTAGGCTACCAGTGCGTATCCTGAGCCCTGTTCCTCCTCCACGCACTCTCCCTGTAGTGCGTGTATATAGCCCGGTGCCTCCAGTTCCGGCACCACGCACTAAGCCACCTGTGCGTCTCCAGAGCCCTGAACACACTGTATCTTCTCCCCCTACTAATCCTGATGTGCTTGTCCTCAGCCCGGTGTCACCAGTGCCGGTACCATGCATCAGTTATAGAGTGGGCTTTGAGAATACAGTGTGCCCTGTCCCTGCTCCCCGCACTAGTAGGAAGGTGCTTATCCTTAGCCCGGTGCCTCCAGTTCCGGCACCACGCACCAGGTCTACAGTGCGCCGTATCCGGCCAGAGCCATCCGTCTCCCCAGCGCCATCTGAGCCATCCGTCTCCCCAGCGCCATCTGAGCCATCCGTCTCCCCAGCGCCATCTGAGCCATCCGTCTCCCCAGCGCCATCTGAGCCATCCGTCTCCCCAGCGCCGTCTGAGCCATCCGTCTGCCAGGAGCCTGCAAAGCCGCCCGTCTGCCATGAGCCTGCAAAGCCGCCCGTCTGCCATGAGCCTACAGAGCCATCCGCCAGACAGGAGCCGCTAGAGCCGTCAGCCAGACAGGAGCCGCTAGAGCCGTCAGCCAGACAGGATCTGCCAGAGCCGCCAACCAGACAGGATCTGCCAGAGCCGCCAACCAGACAGGATCTGCCAGAGCCGTCAGCCCGCCATGAGCAGCCAGAGCCGTCAGCCTGCCATGAGCGTCGAGAGCCGTCAGCCTGCCATGAGCGTCGAGAGCCGTCAGCCAGCCATGAGCGTCGAGAGCCGTCAGCCAGCCATGAGCGTCGAGAGCCGTCAGCCAGCCATGAGCGTCGAGAGCCGTCAGCCAGCCATGAGCGTCGAGAGCCGTCAGCCAGCCATGAGCGTCGAGAGCCGTCAGCCAGCCATGAGCGTCGAGAGCCGTCAGCCAGCCATGAGCGTCGAGAGCCGTCAGCCAGCCATGAGCGTCGAGAGCCGTCAGCCTGCCATGAGCGTCCAGATTCGTCAGTCAGCCATGAGCTGCCCTTCAGCCTGAAACGGCTAGATACCCAGAACTGCCCATCAGTCCAGAGCTGTCTCTCTGTCCGGAGCTGCCTTTCAGTCCGGAGTTGCCCCTCTATCATTATCTCCCTCTCTATCTTGATCTACCTCTATATTCTTATCTATCCCTCTGTCCCGGTGCTGTCCTTATTAGTGATGTTATTAAGAGGATTTTGTGGGGGTAAAAAGAGGGTGGACATTCTTAGAGGGAGGAAGCTAGGATGGATTATGGTGGGGTGGGGACCTCGCCCGGAGCCTGAGCCACCTCCGTGGTTAGATGCCCACCCAGACCCTCCCCTAGACTTTGTGCTGGTGCGTCCGGAGTTCGCACCTTATGGGGGGGGGTAATGTCACGTTCCTGACCTATTTATGTTAGTTGTTATGTGTGTTAGTTGGTCAGGACGTGAGGTTGGGTGGGCATTCTATGTTTTCTGTTTCTGTGTTGGTTTTGGGTTGCCTGGTATGGCTCTTAATTAGAGGCAGGTGTTTGGCGTTCCTCTAATTAAGAGTCATATTTAGGTAGGCGTTGTCACAGTGTTTGTTGTGGGTGATTGTCTCCTGTGTCGTGTCGATGTATGTACCATACGGGACTGTTTGGCTGTTCGTTTTCGTTTCGATGTCGTCTGTTTCCTGTCCGTGAGTTTACGTGTAGTTATGTAAGTTTATGTTCAGGTTTCGTCAACGTCGTTTTCTTGTTTTGTAAATTTGAAAGTGTTTTGTGTTTCGTGTTGCCATCGTCGTATTTATAATAAAGATGGCTTATTTCCCTGAAGCTGCATTTTGGTCTGATGATCCTTCTCTCCTCTCCTCGTCTGAGGATGAGGAGAGCGACAGCCGTTACAGCTAAGCCATTACAATTGTAACTGGCTATACTTATTTCACCACTTACCATAATGAGACACACCTTTCAATTATTTTTATCAAAACATATGTTTGTAAACGTCCTATTAAAAAGTAACATAATGATTGAGTGTCTATATAGTTGTACCATGACATTTGCATCTCCACTAAGCAAACCTCCAATTGGTCCCCACTATTCCACCCGCCAAAAGCCCCCATCTCGAGTTGGGTTGTCATCCCAATGACCGGCAGACCACCCCCGACCCCCCGCATCACACAGCCCCGGACCGACTGGGATCCATCCTTCGAAAAGTGCACACAGCGCCATCCACCGAACCGAAGCAGATCCATTGCCAAATGCATTTCCATCGCCCTCACCTCGATTTTTATTACATATTGCTGTGAATCATCCTCTATAGTCCCTAACATCTTTTACTTCTGCCTTCGCAACAGTTGTGGGATACACACATACACCCACACACATTCAGCCCTTACCCCCACACAACCATAAGCTCACCCTCTCAACAATTGCACCATCCCAGAGCCCAACTCAAGATGGATCATGATTTACAAATGTACTTGCAGTTGCAGCTGCATGAGAAGGCCTGCAAGACCGCGCAAAAAATGAGCATAAATGTAGAGATTTATTTACCATTGTCACATCCTAAATGATGGAGGTCAAATGTACACCTTCTTCCTGAAACACCCACAATACGGTCATCCATTTTGACCATGTTCCCAAGCATCTCCATGCAGTCCGACTTGATTTCGTGCCACCAGGGCCACAATAATATACCCCCTCTCTGAATGTCCGAGTGTGACCCCCTCCCCATGGGTTACTGCAGCTAGTGTTGCCAGCACTGCCACTGCCTGGGTGGGGGCACCCCACCGGAATCCCCACCGGCTAGGTACAAGGTCGTCAAGGTTCTCATTAGCAGCTTTGAGAATTTCCTTGTTTATTATGCTCTCCCTTTAGGGGGCTTTGGCTTTGCAGGACCAACCCTGCCAAGCAGGCTCCGAATCTTGAGGGGGCAGTGCTGCTCTTGGTCCCTGACCTCATTTTGGCTGCATACAGACCGCTTACAGCATGCACATAAAACAGTTAGGGACTTCTCCTTAGTATCTGGGCCATTCATGTGGGTGTCTAGGGTATAGGGCCATGGACCGTACCATTAAAATAGGATAATAAATAATTAGATATAATTTATTTTAAAAATGTAGTTCCCCATGATAGGACAATAAATAAATAAGACGTATAATTCATTATAAAAGTATATCCATCATCTGAACAACATTGAAAGCCCTCTCATACCCGGCCCACAGCAATACACTGGCTCTGGGATATGCAACTATTTCATTACTCACTCACTCAACTTTCCAAACATAACAAATAAAAATAAACACACACCACACCATCCACACATACTGTGCCTTCTGTTTACTTAGTTTTTATCTTCACTATGTAGAAATAGTGCTTGTGTTCAATTAGTTATATATGAAGATTTATAGAAAAGCTATATTTTGTATTGTATTGTTACAATCAATAACCGGGCTTGAATTGTGTTTATTTTCCTCATCTATGAGAACTTTGTAATTTTTAAAATAACCATGGAGTAGTCTTTGTGTCTCTGAACAACTGGTTATCAATATATAGTTTATCAACGACGAGAGCTACTCGTTTCGCTTTTAATCTATTTTCTTTGAAAATTGGATACAGAACTTTGCGCCGTTCTGCAATTTCTTTCGGAAACTGATCATTCATGCCAATTTTGGTCCCAGCAAGTCTTTTACCCAGGCTTTTAACCATTATTTTATCTTTAAATGAAGCAAATTTGGCAACGATTGGGCGTTCGTACCTCTGCCCTCTCTGTCCGAGGCGGTGTACACGTTCAAGTTGGATCTTATCGATAACTTCGCGTGGAATCTGAAGCGCTGCAAAAAGGAACTCTCTAACTACAGATTCAGGAACCTCTCCTTCTTTCTCTTGGATACCTGTAAGTACCAAATTCTCTCTCATGGATCTAGTTTGTATGTCCAGTAAGCATTCCTTCAGAACGGTGTTCTCCTTTTTAATTTCATTCATTTCGGTTTCAATTTTATTGACTGTCCCTTTTAGCTTGTGTGTTTCCTTCTCCAATGTCGCAGCTTTTTCATCACTCATCTCTAGGCTTGCCTTCAACTCTTTTATATCTTTACTAACTAATTCAAGTATACCCAGTTTGTCATTTATTGATTTTAACAGATCGGTTTCGACCTTTACCATTGCCGGTGGTGAGAATATTAAATCATCCGTGTCGGTTGAGGAGTCACGTTTTCGTTTTTGAATCGGTTCCCCTGTCTTACTCTCCGTCATGTTTGGGTGTTGCTTGTTTTCGTAATATTTGTCGATAAATGTCTCTCATTTTAGGATTTGTTTTGTGTTATTATCCAGATTGAAGGTTATCACCCACCAGATTATTTAGTGCTAATATTTTAGTCTAATTTAGCAGATATTTCGAATATTATGTTTTATCTTGAGGTGCTCTACATAACTTCGTTCAGTCCGCCATTACCTTTACGTTACCTTTACGTCCCTTTTTTTGAATGACCTCAACTTTACAATTCCAGAACCCCGGGACAACACCGAATGAATGACCTCACCTTTACAGTTCCAGAACCCCGGGACAACACCGAATGAATGATCTCACCGTCATAGTTCCAGAACCCCGGGACAACACCGAATGAATGACCTCACCTTTACAGTTCCAGAACCCCGGGACAACACCGGATGAATGACCTAATCTTTACAGTTCCCTTTACAGTTCCAGAACCGCAATCGGATATAATGTGACTGAGCACAATTCAATTCACATCAGGGAAATAAAACTACGAAATGAACCCAATACTCAAATATCACTCACTGTAAGAAAAACTGTAGGTCTACTAAGAAATAACAGCACTTCAGTAACATAGAATCCTAATTGGAAACTGGATAAAAAACACATTTTTAAAAACCAGACTCAAGACATGTAACAGGATATATTTTCAGGAGAATTTATTCCCAGGATATAAATACAGTACATTTGATCCATTGATTGTGAACTATGATATTAAATAGTACAACATTACCACTGTTATAGGACCAATGGAAATTCCCTTCATACAAAGTTGATGAATATTCATTACAATAAATAAATACATCATATAATTACATTGCACTTAAATTTAAAATAAATATGTTAAATAATGTTTAAGTGAAATAAATAGCACCGTGAACAAGCATGGTGACCAGTAGGTGAGGAAGCTGTGAGACAGTTGTTAAGTTTACGTTGGGAAAGTGACTGTTTCTACCTTTCTTCAGGTGTCCATTTGTCCTGTTTTTGTCTGCACTTTAAGATTATATCATTCAATTCATGAAAACACATCCATTTCAGGTAATATATGAAATGATATGGATTCATTTACTTCTACCCGATGCCTTTAATGAAGGTGTTCGGTTGTGTTTTTATTTCTGCAGGTTTTGCACTTGAAGTGGATACCGGCAGTGAAATGACATCACACTTTCCTAATGTATTACAGTCTGTCGTCTCCTCTGTCTTCAATCAGTCAGTTGGTGGTTCTGTCTGCTCTCAGCCCTGTGTGGGGTTCTTGACTCTCGGATGGAGAATGGTCCCCAGCTGGGAAGCTCTCTGGTAGACCACTTTGAACTCGTTCACAGCCTTCCTCTGGACAACAGCATCATTGGTCTAAACAGAAGTGACAACATACATTTAGAGAGACGTCATCATCTTGACGTGACCAGTGGAGTGTCCACACTTGGAAGACGGCATTCAGACAACAATGGACTTTTAAAACTATGAGACGCACAAGCACACATTTACTCTCTCTCTCTCTCTCTCTCTCTCTCTCTCTCTCTCTCTCTCTCTCTCTCTCTCTCTCTCTCTCTCTCTCTCTCTCTCTCTCTCACTCTCTCACTCTCTCTTTCTCTCTTTCTTTCTTTCTTTCTCTCTCTCTCTCTCTTTATTTCTCTCTCTCTTTATCTCACACCCTATTTTTTTTATATACTGACTTTTATATACTGGGCTCTGGTCAAAAGTAGTGCACTATATAGGGAATAGGATGCCATTTGGGATGTAAACAGAATAAGTGAATAACTTAGTTTAGTCTTTTGACCTTAATGTCCGCCAGATGCTGTATCTTCATCTTCACTCTGTCCTGGTAGTAGCTCCTCTTAAGTTCCTCCACCTTCCCGCGGAGTCTGCTGAGGCCCTGCTTGACTTCCTCTGGATGGTTCTCCTTCAGCATGTTGGAGAAGATGTTTAGGTACACATCCAGAGTGGCATTCAGGAGCAGCCACTGTTCATGCTTCTAATGGAGAGAAGACCACCAAAGAGGGGAGAGAGAGAGAGAGAGAGAGAGAGAGAGAGAGAGAGAGAGAGAGAGAGAGAGAGAGAGAGAGAGAGAGAGAGAGAGAGAGAGAGAGAGAGAGAGAAAGTGAGAGAGAGAGAGAGACAGAAACAGAGAGAGAGAAAGTGAGAGAGAGAGAGACAGAAACAGAGAGAGAGAAAGTGAGAGAGAGAGAGAGACAGAGACAGAAACAGAGAGAGAGAAAGTGAGAGAGAGAGAGAGAGAGAGAGCGAGAGAGAGAGAGAGAGAGAGAGAGAGAGAGACAGAAACAGGGAGAACGGGGAGGACATGGGGAAAGGCACACCATTAACAATGAGTACATCCTCGGTACATGTGACAGCAGACCTTGAAGTTGAATCTACAATAGCAGGGCCAGCAGGTTGACAGGGCTCCAGGTTTAATTTACAATAGCAGGACCAGCAGGTTGACAGGGCTCCAGGTTGAATCTACAATAGCAGGGCCAGCAGCTTAGCAGACATTGAATTTGATCTACAATAGCAGGGCCAGTAGGTTGAATCTACAATAGCAGGGCCAGCAGGTTGACAAGGCTAGCAGGTTGAATCTACAATAGCAGGGCCAGCAAGTTTAATGTAAAATAGCAGGTAGAATCTACAAGTAATGTTGGCTTTAAAATGAAATAATCCAACTATGTACAGAACTTTTTGAGTTCAGTAACATTTGTTGAAAAACGGAAATGAATATGAGATATTTACCTCAAACTTGACATCAAGCTCTACCATGAGGTTCCGGAAGACAGGTTCGCCTACCAATTTGGTGTCCAGCAGGTTCTAAATAAAATGAATAAAAGTTTTTTAAAAAGTAAAATAAAATCCCAAGACGTCTGTAAATTGACTGTAAGTTTCTTGTTTGTCATCTGCTGAAGGCCAGGAGAAGGGAACCTCTCAGTAGTACAGGACAGGACTGTCATAGTACCACATGCATTAGGCATTATAAGATATAATGAACCGGGTGGGTTGAGTCCTGAATGCTGATTGGCTGAAAGCTATGGTATATAAGACCCTTTATCACACAAAAAATGACTTATTTAAGGTTCTAGTTACATTGGTAACCTCTTTATAATAGCAAGAAGGCACCTCAGGGGTTTGTGGTATGTGGCCAAAGTAGTGCACTATATACTGAATAGGGTGGTATTTGGGACACATCCATGACCACAGACCAGAGAAATCAGTTTAAACAGGTTTAAGGATTTCTATTGTAACTCACCAAAGGGCCTTTCAGGGTGTCGATGTCTCTCTCCATGTTTTTGGACACGAAGCCAGAGTGGTGGGGGCGTCCCAGAACCACTACAGAGCAGAATCCCAAACATACTAACACAACAAGATCCAGGGCTGAATTCATATTATTATCCTGGTTACAGCGGCTCACGTTTCTTTCAATCCACAGAACAAAAGCCTCGCAAAATATATCAAAATATGCCCTTGAGAAGTCTTTTGATGTCTTTGAGAAGTATTTTGAAGTCTTTGAGAAGTCTTTTGAAGTCTTTGATAAGTCGTTTGAAGTCTTTGAGAAGTCTTTTGAAGTCTTTGAGAAGTCTTTTGACGTCTTTGAAAAGTCTTTTGAAGTCTTTGAGAAGTCTATCAAGGAGTCCTTTTAGAGTTAAGCTGTGGAGTCTCTGTTGACTGTACCTGTCTGTAGATGGAGTGTCAATGTGAGTCAGTAATGGTGGCCTGGTGTCTCTCTGGGGTGTATTTATATGTGAGACAGAGCTGTGCAGCAGCAGAGTTCGCTAGAGACAACGATGATGGTTCGAGGTTACAGAGGTTTTGGGGTTTGTGGGTTCCTCTTCTCGGTAGGTTTCCTTTAAATCAGAGGTGTTCTGCTCCTAAATGGGTGACTCTTCCTCAATACCCCCCCCCCCCCAGCTACCTCAGATCAGGTCATTTTCGAGGGATTCTTTGGAAGGGCCACTACGGGGGTGGGGGAGCGGGGTGAGTGAGTCAGTTTGGTGAGTGACGAAATAGAAAAAAAGGTAGTATCTAGAAACCTACTTGGTTACGATTGTGATAGGCTGTTTTGTCACCTAGCTATGTTAATATGAATGCACTGATGTAAGTCTCTCTGGATAAGAGTGTCTGATAAATGACTGAAATGGAATAAATGGAAAAGAAATGACGTTTTATTAAAAATGATAAATGCTCTGACATTGTGTTATATATGTTATATAATGTAATGCAATGTTTGCTATACAGTTGAAGTCGGAAGTTTACATACACCTTAGCCAAATACATTTAAACTCAGTTTTTCACAATTCCTTACATTTAATCCCAGTAAAAATTCCCTGTCTTAGGTCAGTTAGGATAACCACTTTATTTTAAGAATGTGAAATGTCAGAATAACAGTAGAGAGAATTATTTATGAGGTATTTTGATTTCCCCATGATGTCAAGCAAAGAGGCACTGAGTTTGAAGGTAGGCCTTGAAATACATCCACAGGTACACCTCCAATTGACTCAAATTATGTCAATTAGCCTATCAGAAGCTTCTAAAGCCATGACATCATTTTCTGGAATGTTCCATGCTGTTTAAAGAAACAGTCAACTTAGTGTATGTAAACCTCTGACCCACTGGAATTGTGATACAGTGAATTATAAGTGAAATAATCTGTCTGTAAAAAATTATTGGAAAAATTACATGTCCTCCGTCTTGCCAAAACTATAGTTTGTTAACAAGAAAATTGAGGAGTGGTTGAAAAACGAGTTTTAATGACTCCAAACCAAGTGTATGTAAACTTCCGACTTCAACTGTAATTATCTATGTTATATAATGTAATGTACTGTATGTTATTTATGTTATATTACTTTATTTAACATAGATATATACCCCCCCACTACCCAGAGACAGGTCTAAATACCTACCACCTCCACTACCCAGAGACATGTCTAAATACCTACCACCTCCACTACCCAGAAACATGTCTAAATACCTACCACCTCCACTACCCAGAGACATGTCTAAATACCTACCACCTCCACTACCCAGAGACATGTCTAAATACCTACCACCTCCACTACCCAGAGACATGTCCAAATACCTACCACCTCCACTACCCAGAGACATGTCTAAATACCTACCACCTCCACTACCCAGAGACATGTCTAAATACCTACCACCTCCACTACCCAGAGACATGTCCAAATACCTACCACCTCCACTACCCAGAGACATGTCTAAATACCTACCACCTCCACTACCCAGAGAGATGTCCAAATACCTACCACCTCCACTACCCAGAGACATGTCTAAATACCTACCACCTCCACTACCCAGAGACATGTCCAAATACCTACCACCTCCACTACCCAGAGACATGTCTAAATACCTACCACCTCCACTACCCAGAGACATGTCTAAATACCTACCACCTCAACTACCCAGAGACATGTCTAAATACCTACCATCTCCACTACCCAACATTATCATGTCTAAATACCTACCACCTCCACTACTCAGAGACATATCTAAATACCTACCATCTCCACTACCCAGAGACATGTCTAAATACCTACCACATCCACTACCCAGAGACATGTCTAAATACCTACCACCTCCACTACCCAGAGACATGTCTAAATAGCTATAATCCCCACTACCCAGAGACATGTCTAAATACCTATAATCCCCACTACCCAGAGACATGTCTAAATACCTATAATCCCCACTACCCAGAGACATGTCTAAATACCTACCACCTCCATTACCTAACTTTATCATGTCTAAATACCTACCACCTCCACTACCCAGAGACATGTCTAAATACCTATAATCCCCACTACCCAGAGACATGTCTAAATACCTATAATCCCCACTACCCAGAGACATGTCTAAATACCTACCACCTCCACTACCCAGCATTATCATGTCTAAATACCTACCACCTCCACTACCCAGAGACATGTCTAAATACCTACCACCTCCACTACCCAGCATTATCATGTCTAAATACCTACCACCTCCACTACCCAGAGACATGTCAAAATACCTACCACCTCCACTACCCAGAGACATGTCTAAATACGTACCACCTCCACTACCCAGAGACATGGCTAAATACCTACCACCTCCACTACCTAACATTATCATGTCTAAATACCTACCATCTCCACTACCCAGAGACATATCTAAATACCTACCACCTCCACTACCCAGCATTATCATGTCTAAATACCTACCACCTCCACTACCCAACATTATCATGTTTAAATACCTACCACCTCCACTACCCAGAGACATGTCTAAATACCTACCATCTCCACTACCCAGAGACATGTCTACATACTTACCACCTCCACTACCCAGAGATATGTCTAAATACCTACCACCTCCACTACCCAGAGACATGTCTAAATACCTACCACCTCCACTACCCAGAGACAAGTCTACATACCTACCACCTCCACTACCCAGAGACATGTCTAAATACCTACCACCTCAACTACCCAGAGACATGTCTAAATACCTACCACCTCCATTACCTAACATTATCATGTCTAACTACCTACCACCTCCACTACCCAGAGACTTGTCTAAATACCTACCACCTCCACTACCCAGAGACATGTCTAAATACCTACCACCCCCACTACCCAACATTATCATGTCTAAATACCTACCACCTCCACTACCCAACATTATCATGTCTAAATACCTACCACCCCCACTACCCAACATTATCATGTCTAAATACCTACCACCTCCACTACCCAACATTATCATGTCTAAATACCTACCACCACTACCCAGAGACATGTCTAAATACCTACCACCTCCACTACCCAGACACATGTCTAAAAACCTACCACCTCCACTACCTAACATTATCATGTCTAAATACCTACCACCTCCACTACCCAAAATTATCATGCCTAAATACCTACCACCTCCACTACCCAGAGACAAGTCTAAATACCTACCACCTCCACTACCCAGAGACATGTCTAAATACCTACCACCTCAACTACCCAGAGACATGTCTAAATACCTACCACCTCCATTACCTAACATTATCATGTCTAAATACCTACCACCTCCACTACCCAGAGACATGTCTAAATACCTACCACCTCCACTACCCAGAGACATGTCTAAATACCTACCATCTCCACTACCCAGACACATGTCTAAAAACCTACCACCTCCACTACCTAACATTATCATGCCTAAATACCTACCACCTCCACTACCCAGACACATGTCTAAAAACCTACCACCTCCACTACCTAACATTATCATGTCTAAATACCTACCACCTCCACTACCCAAAATTATCATGCCTAAATACCTACCACCTCCACTACCCAGAGACAAGTCTAAATACCTACCACCTCCACTACCCAGAGACATGTCTAAATACCTACCACCTCAACTACCCAGAGACATGTCTAAATACCTACCACCTCCATTACCTAACAATATCATGTCTAAATACCTACCACCTCCACTACCCAGAGACATGTCTAAATACCTACCACCTCCACTACCCAGAGACATGTCTAAATACCTACGACCTCCTATACCCAGAGACATGTCTAAATACCTACCACCCCTCCACTACCCAGAGACATGTCTAAATACCTATCACCTCCACTACCCAGAGACATGTCTAAATACCTACCACCTCCACTACCCAGAGACATGTCTAAATACCTAACATCTCCACTACCCAATATTATCATGTCCTAGTCAGAAACGTGATGCAGTACGTGACCTGCTGTAATACAATTTGTTGATCTGCTCATACTTGTATATATTTGTGTCAATATTTGTATCAATAGTTCACTACAGTTTCTCAGCATCACACTGGCTGTCTTTGGACTGTTTTGGTTTCTATTCAAAATGAGAGATGTTGTATACAGAGAAACTAGGTATGAGTTTTTAAACTAATTCTAATGCAATGCTGATGATGTGGAGTAGGAACTACTAGTAACCAGCTGTGGTTAGTCCTATAGATAATGCTGATGATGTGGAGTAGGAACTACTAGTAACCAGCTGTGGTTAGTCCTATAGATAATGCTGATGATGTGGAGTAGGAACTACTAGTAACCAGCTGTGGTTAGTCCTATAGATAATGCTGATGATGTGGAGTAGGAACTACTAGTAACCAGCTGTGGTTAGTCCTATAGATAATGCTGATGATGAGGAGTAGGAACTACTAGTAACCAGCTGTGGTTAGTCATATAGATAATGCTGATGATGTGGAGTAGGAACTACTAGTAACCAGCTGTGGTTAGTCCTATAGATAATGCTGATGATGTGGAGTAGGAACTACTAGTAACCAGCTGTGGTTAGTCTTATAGATAATGCTGATGATGTGGTGTGGGAACTACTAGTAACCAGCTGTGGTTAGTCTTATAGATAATGCTGATGATGTGGAGTAGGAACTACTAGTAACCAGCTGTGGTTAGTCTTATAGATAATGCTGATGATGTGGAGTAGGAACTACTAGTAACCAGCTGTGGTTAGTCCTATAGATAATGCTGATGATGTGGAGTAGGAACTACTAGTAACCAGCTGTGGTTAGTCCTATAGATAATGCTGATGATGTGGAGTAGGAACTACTAGTAACCAGCTGTGGTTAGTCCTATAGATAATGCTGATGATGTGGAGTAGGAACAACTAGTAACCAGCTGTGGTTAGTCCTATAGATAATGCTGATGATGTGGAGTAGGAACTACTAGTAACCAGCTGTGGTTAGTCCTATAGATAATGCTGATGGTGTGGAGTAGGAACTACTAGTAACCAGCTGTGGTTAGTCCTATAGATAATGCTGATGATGTGGAGTAGGAACTACTAGTAACCAGCTGTGGTTAGTCTTATAGATAATGCTGATGATGTGGAGTAGGAACTACTAGTAACCAGCTGTGGTTAGTCTTATAGATAATGCTGATGATGTGGAGTAGGAACTACTAGTAACCAGCTGTGGTTAGTCTTATAGATAATGCTGATGATGTGGAGTAGGAACTACTAGTAACCAGCTGTGGTTAGTCTTATAGATAATGCTGATGATGTGGAGTAGGAACTACTAGTAACCAGCTGTGGTTAGTCCTATAGATAATGCTGATGATGTGGAGTAGGAACTACTAGTAACCAGCTGTGGTTAGTCTTATAGATAATGCTGATGATGTGGTGTAGGAACTACTAGTAACCAGCTGTGGTTAGTCTTATAGATAATGCTGATGATGTGGAGTAGGAACTACTAGTAACCAGCTGTGGTTAGTCTTATAGATAATGCTGATGATGTGGAGTAGGAACTACTAGTAACCAGCTGTGGTTAGTCTTATAGATAATGATGATGATGTGGAGTAGGAACTACTAGTAACCAGCTGTGGTTAGTCTTATAGATAATGCTGATGATGTGGAGTAGGAACTACTAGTAACCAGCTATGGTTAGTCTTATAGATAATGCTGATGATGTGGAGTAGGAACTACTAGTGACCAGCTGTGGTTAGTCTTATAGATAATGCTGATGATGTGGAGTAGGAAATACTAGTGACCAGCTGTGGTTAGTCTTATAGATAATGCTGATGATGTGGAGTAGGAACTACTAGTAACCAGCTGTGGTTAGTCCTATAGATAATGCTGATGGTGTGGAGTAGGAACTACTACTAACCAGCTGTGGTTAGTCCTATAGATAATGGTAATGGTGTGGAGTAGGAACTACTAGTAACCAGCTGTGGTTAGTCTTAAAGATAATGCTGATGATGTGGTGTAGGAACTACTAGTAACCAGCTGTGGTTAGTCTTATAGATAATGCTGATGATGTGGAGTAGGAACAACTAGTAACCAGCTGCTGTTAGTCTTATAGATAATGCTGATGATGTGGAGTAGGAAAAACTAGTAACCAGCTGTGGTTAGTCTTATAGATAATGCTGATGATGTGGAGTAGGAACTACTAGTAACCAGCTGTGGTTAGTCCTATAGATAATGCTGATGATGTGGTGTAGGAACTACTAGTAACCAGCTGTGGTTAGTCCTATAGATAATGCTTATGATGTGGTGTAGGAACTACTAGTAACCAGCTGTGGTTAGTCTTATAGATAATGCTGATGATGTGGAGTAGGAACTACTAGTAACCAGCTGTGGTTAGTCTTATAGATAATGCTGATGATGTGGAGTAGGAATTACTAGTAACCAGCTGTGGTTAGTCTTATAAATAATGCTGATGATGTGGAGTAGGAACTACTAGTAACCAGCTGTGGTTAGTCTTATAAATAATGCTGATGATGTGGAGTAGGAACTACTAGTAACCAGCTGTGGTTAGTCTTATAGATAATGCTGATGATGTGGAGTAGGAACTACTAGTAACCAGCTGTGGTTAGTCTTATAGATAATGCTGATGATGTGGAGTAGGAAAAACTAGTAACCAGCTGTGGTTAGTCCTATAGATAATGCTGATGATGTGGAGTAGGAACTACTAGTTACCAGCTGTGGTTAGTCTTATAGATAATGCTGATGATGTGGTGTAGGAACTACTAGTAACCAGCTGTGGTTAGTCCTATAGATAATGCTGATGATGTGGAGTAGGAACTACTAGTAACCAGCTATGGTTAGTCTTATAGATAATGCTGATGATGTGGTGTAGGAACTACTAGTAACCAGCTGTGGTTAGTCCTATAGATAATGCTGATGATGTGGAGTAGGAACTACTAGTAACCAGCTGTGGTTAGTCTTATAGATAATGCTGATGATGTGGAGTAGGAACTACTAGTAACCAGCTGTGGTTAGTCTTATAGATAATGCTGATGATGTGGAGTAGGAACTACTAGTAACCAGCTGTGGTTAGTCTTATAGATAATGCTGATGATGTGGAGTAGGAACTACTAGTAACCAGCTGTGGTTAGTCCTATAGATAATGCTGATGATGTGGTGTAGGAACTACTAGTAACCAGCTGTGGTTAGTCCTATAGATAATGCTTATGATGTGGTGTAGGAACTACTAGTAACCAGCTGTGGTTAGTCTTATAGATAATGCTGATGATGTGGAGTAGGAACTACTAGTAACCAGCTGTGGTTAGTCTTATAGATAATGCTGATGATGTGGAGTAGGAATTACTAGTAACCAGCTGTGGTTAGTCTTATAAATAATGCTGATGATGTGGAGTAGGAACTACTAGTAACCAGCTGTGGTTAGTCTTATAAATAATGCTGATGATGTGGAGTAGGAACTAATAGTAACCAGCTGTGGTTAGTCCTATAAATAATGCTGATGATGTGGAGTAGGAGCTACTAGTAACCAGCTGTGGTTAGTCCTATAGATAATGCTGATGATGTGGAGTAGGAACTAATAGTAACCAGCTGTGGTTAGTCTTATAAATAATGCTGATGATGTGATGTAGGAACTACTAGTAACCAGCTGTGGTTAGTCCTATAGATAATGCTGATGATGTGGAGTAGGAACTACTAGTAACCAGCTGTGGTTAGTCCTATAGATAATGCTGATGATGTGGTGTAGGAACTACTAGTAACCAGCTGTGGTTAGTCTTATAGATAATGCTGATGATGTGGAGTAGGAACTACTAGTAACCAGCTGTGGTTAGTCCTATAGATAATGCTGATGATGTCTAGTAGGAACTACTAGTAACCAGCTGTGGTTAGTCTTATAGATAATGCTAATGATGTCTAGTAGGAACTACTAGCAACCAGCTGTGGTTAGTCTTAAAGATAATGCTGATGATGTGGTGTAGGAACTACTAGTAACCAGTTGTGGTTAGTCTTATAGATAATGCTGATGATGTCTAGTAGGAACTACTAGCAACCAGCTGTGGTTAGTCTTAAAGATAATGCTGATGATGTGGTGTAGGAACTACTAGTAACCAGTTGTGGTTAGTCTTATAGATAATGCTGATGATGTGGTGTAGGAAAAACTAGTAACCAGCTGTGGTTAGTCCTATAGATAATGCTGATGATATGGAGTAGGAACTACTAGTAACCAGCTGTGGTTAGTCCTATAGATAATGCTGATGATGTGGTGTAGGAACTACTAGTAACCAGCTGTGGTTAGTCCTATAGATAATGCTGATGATGTGGAGTAGGAACTACTAGTAACCAGCTGTGGTTAGTCTTATAGATAATGCTGATGATGTGGAGTAGGAACTACTAGTAACCAGCTCTGGTTAGTCCTATAGATAATGCTGATGATGTGGAGTAGGAACTACTAGTAACCAGCTGTGGTTAGTCTTATAGATAATGCTGATGATGTGGAGTAGGAACTACTAGTAACCAGCTGTGGTTAGTCTTATAGATAATGCTGATGATGTGGAGTAGGAACTACTAGTAACCAGCTGTGGTTAGTCCTATTGATAATGCTGATGATGTGGAGTAGGAACTACTAGTAACCAGCTGTGGTTAGTCTTATAGATAATGCTGATGATGTGGAGTAGGAACTACTAGTAACCAGTTGTGGTTAGTCTTATAGATAATGCTGATGATATGGAGTAGGAACTACTAGTAACCAGTTGTGGTTAGTCTTATAGATAATGCTGATGATGTGGAGTAGGAACTACTAGTAACCAGCTGTGGTTAGTCTTATATAGATAAAGTAGTGCACTACCCCTATGGGTCCTGGTCTAAAGTAGTGCACTACCCCTATGGGCCCTGGACTAAAGTAGTGCACTACCCCTATGAGACCTGGTCTAAAGTAGTGCACTACCCCTATGAGACCTGGTCTAAAGTAGTGCACTACCCTATGGGCCCTGGTCTAAAGTAGTGCACTACCCCTATGGGCCCTGTTCTAAAGAAGTGCACTACCCCTATGGACCCTGGTCTAAATGTGATATATAGGAGGTAACCTGGGCTGAGTTGGTGTGATATATAGGAGGTAGCCTGGGCATAGTTGGTGTGATATATAGGAGGTAACCTGGGCATAGTTGGTGTGATATATAGGAGGTAACCTGGGCTGAGTTGGTGTGATATATAGGAGGTAACCTGGGCATAGTTGGTGTGATATATAGCAGGTAACCTGGGCATAGTTGGTGTGATATATAGGAGGAAATCTGGGCTGAGTTGGTGTGATATATAGGAGGTAACCTGGGCTGAGTTGGTGTGATATATAGGAGGTAACCTGGGCTGAGTTGGTGTGATATATAGGAGGTAACCTGGGCTGAGTTGGTGTGATATATAGAAGGTAACCTGGGCTGAGTTGGTGTGATATATAGGAGGTAACCTGGGCTGAGTTGGTGTGATATATAGGAGGTAACCTGGGCTGAGTTGGTGGGATATATAGGAAAGTTGTTCTTGTAAAAATTGCAAATTTGCATCAACAATATTGCACCCTACATAGTGCACTACCCTATGTGCCCTGGACAAATGGCTCCCTATTCCCTACATAGTGCACTATGCTATGGGCCCTGGCCAAATGGCTCCCTATTCCCTACATAGTGCACTATGCTATGGGCCCTGGCCAAAAGTAGTGAACAATATAGTTAACATGGTGGGATTTGGGATACATACAGAGTCTGAGTTTTCACACTGTAAGCATTACTAGAAATTGAAGGTGTCAAGCAGCAAAGTTATTTCCAAACCACAGTGAATTGTCTTATCAAGGTAAAAGTGTCTCTGTGGCTGCTACACTTTCTGAATTCCCCACAGGAAGTATGATGCTGTGTAACACACAGTTATTTCTACCCACATGAAAATATATCTCTTATCTTGATCTAATCTAATCTATTCTTTATGTCATGTCATCTTATCTTTATGTTATGTAATCTTATCTTCAGCTTTATCTTATGTTATCTTATCTTTATGTTGTCTTATCTTTGTTATCTTATCTTCACCTTTATCTTATGTTATCTTATCTTCATGTTATCTTATCTTTGCTATCTTATCTTCACCTTTATCTCATGTTATCTTATCTTCGTGTTATCTTATCTTTATGTTATCTTATCTTCACCTTTATCTTCATGTTATCTTATCTTATGTTATCTTATCTTCACCTTTATCTTATGTTATCTTATCTTTCTGTTATCTTATCTTCATGTTATCTTATCTTTATGTTATCTTTATATTTGTCTTATCTTCATGTTATCTTATCTTTATCTTATAGGATAAATTAAATACAATATTTGTATCATAGAATAATAGAAAACAATGGAATAGCAATACTTTATTAATGTTGTCAATCAATGTTGTTATCCAAAATGGTTTGTCAAAATGTTTATTGGGATGGATTTGATTAACTCTTAACGAAGGGTTAAATGATCAACTGACAGAGAGAGAAACAAGTTATTTCTGTCCAACCACAAAGGGGATTACTTGTCATCATACTGCTGATGTAACTGATACCCACATAGGGCCTTTCTTCCAGTCAGTCAGTCACTGATTATAGAAGGAGAAATGTTTCCTACAGGCTCTGAGGCTGACATAGTGTTGGTGGAGAGTTTTTCAGTGAAGCAGTCTGTGGTTTGCTGCTGTCTGACTGAGTCTAACAGAATGATGCTCAGACAGTGCAGGCAGGCTACCAGTGGCAGAGAACCAGTGGCAGGATACCAGTGGCAGGATACCAGTGGCAGGATACCAGTGGCAGGATACCAGTGACAGGCAACCAGTGGCAGGCAACCAGTGACAGGATACCAGTGGCAGGCAACCAGTGGCAGGATACCAGTGGCAGCATACCAGTGGCAGGATACCAGTGGCAGGATACCAGTGGCAGGCAACCAGTGGCAGGATACCAGTGGCAGGCAACCAGTGGCAGGATACCAGTGGCAGGCAACCAGTGACAGGCAACCAGTGGCAGGCAACCAGTGGCAGGATACAAGTGGCTGGATACCAGTGGCAGGATACCAGTGGCAGGCTTCAGCTGTGCAAGTATTTTGTTTATTGTCCTGTCACTACAGTCCTGTAGGTATGATATTGTCCTGTCAGTCCTGTAGGTATGATATTGTCCTGTCAGTCCTGTAGGTATGATATTGTCCTGTCACTACAGTCCTGTAGGTATGATATTGTACTGTCACTACAGTCCTGTAGGTATGATATTGTCCCGTCACTACAGTCCTGTAGGTATGATATTGTCCTGTCAGTCCTGAAGGTATGATATTGTCCTGTCACTACAGTCCTGTAGGTATGATATTGTCCTGTCACTACAGTCCTGTAGGTATGATATTGTCCTGTCACTACAGTCCTGTAGGTATGATATTGTCCTGTCAGTCCTGTAGGTATGATATTGTCCTGTCAGTCCTGTAGGTATGATATTGTCCTGTCACTACAGTCCTGTAGGTATGATATTGTCCTGTCACTACAGTCCTGTAGGTATGATATTGTCCTGTCAGTCCTGTAGGTATGATATTGTCCTGTCAGTCCTGTAGGTATGATATTGTCCTGTCACTACAGTCCTGTAGGTATGATATTGTCCTGTCACTACAGTCCTGTAGGTATGATATTGTCCTGTCACTACAGTCCTGTAGGTATGATATTGTCCTGTCAGTCCTGTAGGTATGATATTGTCCTGTCAGTCCTGAAGGTATGATATTGTCCTGTCACTACAGTCCTGTAGGTATGATATTGTCCTGTCACTACAGTCCTGTAGGTATGATATTGTCCTGTCACTACAGTCCTGTAGGTATGATATTGTCCTGTCAGTCCTGTAGGTATGATATTGTCCTGTCACTACAGTCCTGTAGGTATGATATTGTCCTGTCAGTCCTGAAGGTATGATATTGTCCTGTCACTACAGTCCTGTAGGTATGATATTGTCCTGTCACTACAGTCCTGTAGGTATGATATTGTCCTGTCAGTCCTGTAGGTATGATATTGTCCTGTCACTACAGTCCTGTAGGTATGATATTGTCCTGACACTACAGTCCTGTAGGTATGATATTGTCCTGTCACTACAGTCCTGTAGGTATGATATTGTCCTGTCAGTCCTGAAGGTATGATGTTGTCCTGTCACTACAGTCCTGTAGGTATGATATTGTCCTGTCACTACAGTCCTGTAGGTATGATATTGTCCTGTCAGTCCTGTAGGTATGATATTGTCCTGTCAGTCCTGTAGGTATGATATTGTCCTGTCACTACAGTCCTGTAGGTATGATATTGTCCTGTCAGTCCTGTAGGTATGATATTGTCCTGTCAGTCCTGTAGGTATGATATTGTCCTGTCACTACAGTCCTGTAGGTATGATATTGTCATGTCAGTCCTGTAGGTATGATATTGTCCTGTCAGTCCTGTAGGTATGATATTGTCCTGTCAGTCCTGTAGGTATGATATTGTCCTGTCACTACAGTCCTGTAGGTATGATATTGTCCTGTCACTACAGTCCTGTAGGTATTGATATTGTCCTGTCAGTCCTGTAGGTATGATATTGTCCTGTCAGTCCTGTAGGTATGATATTGTCCTGTCAGTCCTGTAGGTATGATATTGTCCTGTCAGTCCTGTAGGTATGATATTGTCCTGTCAGTCCTGTAGGTATGATATTGTCCTGTCAGTACAGTCCTGTAGGTATGATATTGTCCTGTCAGTCCTGTAGGTATGATATTGTCCTGTCAGTCCTGTAGGTATGATATTGTCCTGTCACTACAGTCCTGTAGGTATGATATTGTCCTGTCAGTCCTGTAGGTATGATATTGTCCTGTCAGTCCTGTAGGTATGATATTGTCCTGTCAGTCCTGTAGGTATGATATTGTCCTGTCAGTCCTGTAGGTATGATATTGTCCTGTCAGTCCTGTAGGTATGATATTGTCCTGTCAGTCCTGTAGGTATGATATTGTCCTGTCAGTCCTGTAGGTATGATATTGTCCTGTCACTACAGTACTGTAGGTATGATATTGTCCTGTCACTACAGTCTTGTAGGTATGATATTGTCCTGTCAGTCCTGTAGGTATGATATTGTCCTGTCAGTCCTGTAGGTATGATATTGTCCTGTCAGTCCTGTAGGTATGATATTGTCCTGTCAGTCCTGTAGGTATGATATTGTCCTGTCAGTCCTGTAGGTATGATATTGTCCTGTCAGTACAGTCCTGTAGGTATGATATTGTCCTGTCACTACAGTCCTGTAGGTATGATATTGTCCTGTCACTACAGTCCTGTAGGTATGATATTGTCCTGTCAGTCCTGTAGGTATGATATTGTCCTGTCAGTCCTGTAGGTATGATATTGTCCTGTCAGTCCTGTAGGTATGATATTGTCCTGTCAGTCCTGTAGGTATGATATTGTCCTGTCACTACAGTCCTGTAGGTATGATATTGTCCTGACACTATAGTCCTGTAGGTATGATATTGTCCTGTCAGTCCTGTAGGTTTGATATTGTCCTGTCAGTCCTGTAGGTATGATATTGTCCTGTCAGTACAGTCCTGTAGGTATGAAATTGTCCTGTCAGTCCTGTAGGTATGATATTGTCCTGTCAGTCCTGTAGGTATGATATTGTCCTGTCACTACAGTCCTGTAGGTATGATATTGTCCTGTCAGTCCTGTAGGTATGATATTGTCCTGTCAGTCCTGTAGGTATGATATTGTCCTGTCACTACAGTCCTGTAGGTATGATATTGTCCTGTCACTACAGTCCTGTAGGTATGATATTGTCCTGTCACTACAGTCCTGTAGGTATGATATTGTCCTGTCAGTCCTGTAGGTATGATATTGTCCTGTCAGTCCTGTAGGTATGATATTGTCCTGTCAGTCCTGTAGGTATGATATTGTCCTGTCAGTCCTGTAGGTATGATATTGTCCTGTCACTACAGTCCTGTAGGTATGATATTGTCCTGTCACTACAGTCCTGTAGGTACGATATTGTCCTGTCAGTCCTGTAGGTATGATATTGTCCTGTCAGTCCTGTAGGTATGATATTGTCCTGTCACTAGAGTCCTGTAGGTATGATATTGTCCTGTCACTACAGTCCTGTAGGTATGATATTGTCCTGTCAGTCCTGTAGGTATGATATTGTCCTGTCAGTCCTGTAGGTATGATATTGTCCTGTCAGTCCTGAAGGTATGATATTGTCCTGTCACTACAGTCCTGTAGGTATGATATTGTCCTGTCACTACAGTCCTGTAGGTATGATATTGTCCTGTCACTACAGTCCTGTAGGTATGATATTGTCCTGTCAGTCCTGTAGGTATGATATTGTCCTGTCACTACAGTCCTGTAGGTATGATATTGTCCTGTCAGTCCTGAAGGTATGATATTGTCCTGTCACTACAGTCCTGTAGGTATGATATTGTCCTGTCACTACAGTCCTGTAGGTATGATATTGTCCTGTCAGTCCTGTAGGTATGATATTGTCCTGTCACTACAGTCCTGTAGGTATGATATTGTCCTGACACTACAGTCCTGTAGGTATGATATTGTCCTGTCACTACAGTCCTGTAGGTATGATATTGTCCTGTCAGTCCTGAAGGTATGATGTTGTCCTGTCACTACAGTCCTGTAGGTATGATATTGTCCTGTCACTACAGTCCTGTAGGTATGATATTGTCATGTCAGTCCTGTAGGTATGATATTGTCCTGTCAGTCCTGTAGGTATGATATTGTCCTGTCACTACAGTCCTGTAGGTATGATATTGTCCTGTCAGTCCTGTAGGTATGATATTGTCCTGTCAGTCCTGTAGGTATGATATTGTCCTGTCACTACAGTCCTGTAGGTATGATATTGTCATGTCAGTCCTGTAGGTATGATATTGTCCTGTCAGTCCTGTAGGTATGATATTGTCCTGTCAGTCCTGTAGGTATGATATTGTCCTGTCACTACAGTCCTGTAGGTATGATATTGTCCTGTCACTACAGTCCTGTAGGTATTGATATTGTCCTGTCAGTCCTGTAGGTATGATATTGTCCTGTCAGTCCTGTAGGTATGATATTGTCCTGTCAGTCCTGTAGGTATGATATTGTCCTGTCAGTCCTGTAGGTATGATATTGTCCTGTCAGTCCTGTAGGTATGATATTGTCCTGTCAGTACAGTCCTGTAGGTATGATATTGTCCTGTCAGTCCTGTAGGTATGATATTGTCCTGTCAGTCCTGTAGGTATGATATTGTCCTGTCACTACAGTCCTGTAGGTATGATATTGTCCTGTCAGTCCTGTAGGTATGATATTGTCCTGTCAGTCCTGTAGGTATGATATTGTCCTGTCAGTCCTGTAGGTATGATATTGTCCTGTCAGTCCTGTAGGTATGATATTGTCCTGTCAGTCCTGTAGGTATGATATTGTCCTGTCAGTCCTGTAGGTATGATATTGTCCTGTCAGTCCTGTAGGTATGATATTGTCCTGTCACTACAGTACTGTAGGTATGATATTGTCCTGTCACTACAGTCTTGTAGGTATGATATTGTCCTGTCAGTCCTGTAGGTATGATATTGTCCTGTCAGTCCTGTAGGTATGATATTGTCCTGTCAGTCCTGTAGGTATGATATTGTCCTGTCACTACAGTCCTGTAGGTATGATATTGTCCTGTCACTACAGTCCTGTAGGTATGGTATTGTCCTGTCAGTCCTGTAGGTTTGATATTGTCCTGTCAGTCCTGTAGGTATGATATTGTCCTGTCAGTACAGTCCTGTAGGTATGATATTGTCCTGTCAGTCCTGTAGGTATGATATTGTCCTGTCAGTCCTGTAGGTATGATATTGTCCTGTCACTACAGTCCTGTAGGTATGATATTGTCCTGTCAGTCCTGTAGGTATGATATTGTCCTGTCAGTCCTGTAGGTATGATATTGTCCTGTCACTACAGTCCTGTAGGTATGATATTGTCCTGTCAGTCCTCTAGGTATGATATTGTCCTGTCACTACAGTCCTGTAGGTATGATATTGTCCTGTCACTACAGTCCTGTAGGTATGATATTGTCCTGTCACTACAGTCCTGTAGGTATGATATTGTCCTGTCAGTCCTGTAGGTATGATATTGTCCTGTCAGTCCTGTAGGTATGATATTGTCCTGTCAGTCCTGTAGATATGATATTGTCCTGTCACTACAGTCCTGTAGGTATGATATTGTCCTGTCAGTCCTGTAGGTATGATATTGTCCTGTCACTACAGTCCTGTAGGTATGATATTGTCCTGTCACTACAGTCCTGTAGGTATGATATTGTCAGTAACTATTAACTAAGCATGTGCTGTCTCCTCAGAGGAGAGCTGCAGATTACTATGTAGGATAATGTATAGAATGGCTCCATGACATGACTTACGTATCTATTACTGTATGTGGTGGAAATGGCTTCTATATTTCATACAGCAACACAATTACAGTAATCTACTGTTCTTCTTTAATCTGGTCTCATTTCTCCCTCTCTCGCTCTCTGTCTCTCTCAGTCCCTCTCTCTCTAACTCTTTGTCCCTCTCTCTCTCTCTCCCTCACCCTCTCTCTCGCTCTCTCTGTCTCTCTCACACACTCTCTGTCCCTCTCTCACTCTCTCTCTCCCTCATTCTCTCTTTCTCTCTCTCTCTTCCTCTGTCTTTCTTTCTCTCCCTCCACATTTCAAATCAGATGTGAGTTATAACATAATACCACTAGGGGGAGTAAATCGAAGCAAATGAGACACCTTGTAGTTCCACATGGTTGAAGACCAGTAGATTCACAAGGCTGAAATCTGAGCACTACTTTCTCACAGGATACATTACAAATGGCACCTTATACCCTACAGAGTGCACTACTTTGAGTGCACTACTTTGTGCTATAAAGGACATAGGGTGCCTAGTTCAAGACAATGCTGAATACCTATTAAATCACAAGATGCAGTGATGGGTGGAATTGATTGGTTTACACGTCACAACGGCTGTTTCTCACATAGTATTGGGTTCATAAGTGATTGGATTTGTCCGGTGGTTAATGTGTAAATCGGGAGGTGACGGGACAACAAGTGAGAACGAGAGGGAGGGTGACCTGGGGAGTTCTGAGGTAGCGGAACGCATGAGAAATAAACATCTCCTTTATAATAAAGCATCTGCATATCGTCGTATTTGCGTAGCGACAAAGAGCAGAAGAATAGAGGCTCTTACTGAAGTTGCTCACATGGGGAACATTTTTAGTAGGCAAGGATCCGGAAAAAATGTGGCCTTTTATCAACGCATTTCATGCAATTCTATGTCATTTTACACATTTAAGAAGGTGAATATTACTTATCCAATCACCAGAATTACATTAATTTCCAATCAAACGCTGCGTTTGCCTTGCAGCATTGCGTTGCAGAGACAGTTGCATAACGTTCAGTGTGGTGCATTCGTTGGATTTATCGAACGTATGCGTCAAACTGAATGCGTTGACGGATTGACAGAAATGGTATCAGAAGGTGAATGTTGAACTGTTGTTCCATACATTTCCAGGTGAAGCTGCGTTCTATTTAGCGAAACCTCACTGTTGGTGTCTTCGAAGCGTGACAGATTTGCTGCGCGTTCCCGACTGTAGAGGTCATTGTTATTGGGCTACAATTCACAGCTATTTAAAAAAGATATATATATTTATCCTCTGTGGCTAAATTATAGGCCTTCTCGTGGTGTAGTAGCCTATTCTGAATGATTAAATTTATCAGTAATTCTTTAACTTTGGCAAATGTAATTTAGTTTATCAGGGGTTCTGCAGTTCCCTCACAACCCTTTGTGCGATTCTATAAGGAATTAAATGATGAAGTGCAACGCTGGAGAGATGAGAGTTGCAGGTTCATGTCTACCAGAGCAGAGAGTGAGAGAGATCAGAGAAAAGGAATCTCCTTCTAGTTATGTGAGAGATACTGGCGCAATGTTCACACAGCCACGCGTTTGTCTCAAACATAGGTTACAATTCATAAAATCATAAACCCGGTCTTACCCTAATCAACTCATAGAATATTAGGCCTGGGCTGAAAATGTACTTTTTCAGATGTTTTTTTGTGGGGCTGGAGAAATAACAAAGATGCAACTTCAATAAACTTGGATCGCTTTTGTTAAGAGTGTTGACATTGCAAAAAGTGAGAGAGAAAAAAGATTCATGCAACAAGAGGTTCCGGAACCAAACATTCCAAAACTGAGAGGCTCAAATGAAGCACTGCGATTTGTCGCAAGTCACATGTTTGAAATGTAAGCGCTCATCGTTCCTTCCTGATTCCCTCCTGAAATTCACGGGATTCAGAAAACTCCTCATTTTAGAAATACAAATTGTATTTTATTTTGATAATCAAAAGGCAGACAGATATTTGGTATAAAAAACATTCACTTAAACAATACATTAAATATGACGTGTAAAGACAAAACAGTGATTATAAAAAGTATAATTTTGAACACAACTATGTTCACCTGTCACAGACAATAACATCCTCATTTATATGAAAAATAATAATAATAAAATAATATTTTATAAAACAATAAATATTAACCTAAGTAAATATAACTAAAGAAAAATATTTATTAAGAAAATAGACATCCTATTTAAATACTAAAATACTGCTAAAATCCTACATTGAGTAGATATGATTCAAAGCTTTGACAATTGCATTGTTCTTGACATAGGAGAGATGTATCTATTGTAAGGACTAGATGAAGACTAGACCTGGACTAAAGGGGACTAAATTCACTCACAAGTTGAGCTCCTGTATAATGGAAATGTGCTGATTATTTAGGCCAATAATGTCAGTTGGAGTCCGTTGGATGCAAACCTAGTCCCCAGGATGTTGTGCCGTGGGAGGTAGAGTCTGGTGCATCAGAGTAGTTGGAGGCTGGAGTGGCTGGTACGCAGGCAAGGGGTGAATGGGTGGAGTGGTGGTGGTAGGGGGGGGGGGGGGGTGGAAGACTACTGGCATTTATCCAATGACCTTTCCTTTCTCTCTCTCATGTCACTGATCCACAGGAGGACGGTCTTGAACTCTCCGATGGCCTTGTAAGTCCCGTTGGTGTCCAGCTGCCAAAAGAGGGAATGAATGGTTAACAACATATCATAAACACACTCTACTATTGGATACTATAGTCATAGAGGATGGAACTGATTGGATACTATAGCCATAGAGGATGGAACTGATTGGATACTATAGCCATAGAGGATGTAACTGATTGGATACTATAGTCATAGAGGATGGAACTGATTGGATACTATAGCCATAGAGGATGGAACTGATTGGATACTATAGTCATAGAGGATGGAACTGATTGGATACTATAGTCATAGAGGATAGAACTGATTGGATACTATAGTCATAGGGGATGTAACTGATTGGATACTATAGCCATAGAGGATGTAACTGATTGGATACTATAGTCATAGGGGATGTAACTGATTGGATACTATAGTCACAGAGGATGGAACTGATTGGATACTATAGTCATAGAGGATGTAACTGATTGGATACTATAGTCATAGAGGATGTAACTGATTGGATACTATAGTCACAGAGGATGGAACTGATTGGATACTATAGCCATAGAGGATGGAACTGATTGGATACTATAGTCATAGAGGATGTAACTGATTGGATACTATAGTCACAGAGGATGGAACTGATTGGATACTATAGCCATAGAGGATGGAACTGATTGGATACTGTAGCCATAGAGGATGGAGCTGATTGGATACTATAGTCATAGAGGATGGAACTGATTGGATACTATAGTCATAGAGGATGGAGCTGATTGGATACTATAGTCATAGGGGATGGAACTGATTGGATACTATAGTCACAGGGGATGTAACTGATTGGATACTATAGTCATAGAGGATGGAGCTGATTGGATACTATAGTCATAGGAGATGTAACTGATTGGATACTATAGTCATAGAGGATGGAGCTGATTGGATACTATAGTCACAGGGGATGGAACTGATTGGATACTATAGTCATAAAGGATGGAACTGATTGGATACTATAGTCATAGAGGATGGAACTGATTGGATACTATAGTCATAGAGGATGTAACTGATTGGATACTATAGTCATAGAGGATGTAACTGATTGGATACTATAGTCATAAAGGATGGAACTGATTGGATACTATAGTCATAGAGGATGGAACTGATTGGATACTATAGTCATAGGGGATGGAACTGATTGGATACTATAGTCATAGGGGATGGAACTGATTGGATACTATAGCCATAGAGGATGGAACTGATTGGATACTATAGTCATAGGGGATGGAACTGATTGGATACTATAGTCATAGGGGATGGAGCTGATTGGATACTATAGTCATAGAGGATGGAACTGATTGGATACTATAGTCATAGGGGATGGAACTGATTGGATACTATAGTCATAGAGGATGGAACTGATTGTGAATGCACATAGGTGCAGATAAGAGTTCAATCTCAGGTAAATGTCAACAGTTGAGGAATCATTAAAACAGGACAATTAGATCTAGAGATGAGTTTTGTTTTGAGCTGTGTGCCTTTGCCATAAAGCACCGTGATGAGATGTGTAAGAGGGTTGGATAAGTCATATTCACCTTCTTAAATGTGTTCTCCATCTTCCTGATGGTTGTCTTGGTCCATTTTGGTCTAGTTGGGCACTCCACCAGCTGTAGAGAGGAAGAACGGTCAGTTGTCTTTTCTGTTTGTCTGTGCGTCTATAATATCTTACAATAACATGGGTGGGTGATCAGTGTGTTCTGCAGGTATACAACTATATCCATCCTGCTAGTCTACAGGACAAGTGCCTGGAACAACCTTTTGAGTTGCCACACAGGCCGAACCTTTCCAGTTAAACCTGGAACCTCTGAAAAGGGTCTTCGAGGAACCCCTGTGTAAATGTTGGAGCCAGAACCTTTCCAGTTGAACCTGGAACCTCTGAAAAGGGTCTTCGAGGAACCCCTGTGTAAATGTTGGAGCCAGAACCTTTCCAGTTGAACCTGGAACCTCTGAAAAGGGTCTTCGAGGAACCCCTGTGTAAATGTTGGAGCCAGAACCTTTCCAGTTGAACCTGGAACCTCTGAAAAGGGTCTTCGAGGAACCCCTGTGTAAATGTTGGAGCCAGAACCTTGTTGTGATGGGAGGGGTTGCATTTTTAATAATGTGTTGTAGAGGTGACAGCCTATCAGATTGGAGGTTTTTTAGACAGTTATTTTTGGCCACCCGTTAGTGTAAATGTAGTTCATGTTCATCATGTTAAAATTAATTAAAATATTCCTGGAATATTTATGACTATTACATATTATAATATTCATAATATTAACATTGCTGATTACATACAGTAATAAAGTGGTAACTAGTCCAACTTTGGGATTTGCATAGTCTCTTGAGGAACTCCTACACCTCTGTTAGTCTCGTTGAAGCTACACCACTGTCAGTGTTCAACCTTAACATGTGATGACAATACAACAGAACAGATGAACAGAAATGTCATTTCCTCTAAGAGGTGGTCAAAAAAAGAACTATCTTAAAGTTCAATACTCACACAAGATTGCACATCTGTTCCCAGCCTTGCCAGGAGATCCTCAAAGTGTTTGGGGTACAGACCTTCCAAAGATTTCTGGTTGAACACGTTGTCATAGACATCCAATATCTTGTTGATTTCCCAGATGCCAAGTTGTTTCTAAAAAATTAAAATTAAATCAATCCAAGTTTTGTTAGTTGCTCTTACTCTTACTTGTTTAATAAAATGCTAAAGTAGTTCAGTAACAGTCTATCTTTTGATTTATAAATATGATTTATAAATATACCTTAGCACAAGTTGTACAGATTTTGGGCAGAAGTCTTTCATATATTTTTCTGGGGAACATCTGTAACAAAATACATTTAAATGAATTACTACGCACATAGCAATATTTATTTCATGTATTTGATAGAGAATGAAAACAGTTTTCTACTTACTGGTAAAGAGTTTGTGAGAGTTTCTGTTTTGTTGAGTAATTCTTTGATCAGACTGGGAGAGACCGTCCGTTGGAGACAGTTTGGTCTGTCGCGTCGTTTCCCGCCATGAGCACGTCCAAGGTGTCCAAACATCAGCAGAACAACCGTCACCAAAATCACAGCGCGCATCTTATCGGTCTTATTGTTTAGAGTCGTAATTAACGGCGAAGAGAAGAGCAGAGTAGCAGAACTGTAGTTTGACAGTCTGCACCGGTTCTTCCATGTTATATACCCATCACTTCACCTTTCAAAAATTCCCACAGTCGAAATGTGATGCTTAAAAGTGTAACCGCATTTCGTTAGCGCCAAATTTCCATGGAGTGGCCAGCACAAGACGCATTGGTGCTGAGCTTGCCGTTATCTCTCCTTCAGATCTACGATGTCCTGCGGTTTGTTTGTTGTGGTTTTGCGTTCTAGAGAGAGTTTACCACTTCGAGATTACTGGATGGATAGAACGAGGTTGCAGGGTCATGATTGGGGTTATTCCCCCGTCAAACAGCTGTAGTTCCATTGACGTTAAGGAGAGATGCGTCTCTGAGTATCTGAGGCTCCATATCCAGTATCTCCTTGATAACTGCTGTTCTGTAGGCTTCTATACTGTGCTCCTCTCTACTAAATGTCAACCTGACCCACTCATGTGCTTTAATAGCTTACTTTCTAAACTGTTATTGTAATATCATAGTAAATATGCCCTTTCTGGGAAATAATTTAGAGAAGAAGATTCCATTTTGTTTTTATGACTTGTAATGATTCTACTACTGAGAATTAATTAATTATTTGTTTTAAAAACATTGTTTCTTTTGTGTCATTAATTTAAAACACTCAATTAAGTATTTTACTGATATCATTCATACTATACAACATCGTCATCACTCTGGCTTAATACAAACAATAACAAAACTGCAGAAATGCAAAAAATCTCTTGCTGACACGTCTGTCTAACCTTTCTGGTGCATCATGCCTGATGCAAGCGGTTTTGTGGAGGAGGATACTGTAATGGATCATCAATGGCCTTTAACCAACCGAAAGCTTTTGCCACGCAAATTCTCACTATCTGACCCTCATTATTGGTCCCCTGATCCAATGGGGTTGGTTCAGTTTTGTAAGGTTGTCTGGCACTTACTGGAAGAGGTTCGTTCTGTTCATCCCTGGGTAGGATTAGTTAGCAACTCTGCTCTCTCCCCCTGATCTGTGTTACCCACTTAAACCAGGTCACCCTCCTACGTGGTTCCCCACTGCGAGGTCGGGTCTGACCCAGATAGATGGAGTTGTAGACGTCTGCAGGGCGCCTTCCGGCTCCAATCTAAGTACTCTATGAGTCAATGTGGTCAGAGACAAACTGGTTCTGAAGACTGACTGAAGCATTCAGCTGAGTTACAGTCAGTCAGAACATTCAACGGCCTGTTTTACGCTTTTAAACGGTGACAAACCTCCATCAGTTGGACATTGAACCATATGGAGAAGGTGGAGACAGATTCAAATCCTTTTACGTGCTACTGTGACCAACTGCGTTTTAACCGTCGTCTGTGGAGCAAAATACAATGTTAGCCCACTGAGCTAAAGCCTAGGCATTAGCTCTGGGATCTTACCTCAGAGAGCTAGCACAAGTCTTCAGGTTTCAGGTAAGATTACTTATCAAGCATCATTCACTGAACTTCCTCCAAAGCCCTACAAAGACCTTTAGGCTCTCCAAATCAGCAACGCAGCAAAAACATTTTCCTATCTAGATGTTTAAAAAAATACAAAAAAAATGGAAAATTCATCATTCAGAGAATATCGGCGGAAGTTCGTATGAGGCTGCCATTTCAAGTGTCCTCAATTGTCTTCCCCGTCATCATGATGTGTTTCATTCTCCTTCCATCATAACTGGGTTAAACCTCTGTCATAAGAACTGGGTTAGGTCTCTGCCATTAGAACTGGGTTAGGTCTCTGACATAAGAACTGGGTTAGACCTCTGTCATTAGAACTGGGTTAGACCTCTGTTATAAGAAATGGGTTAGGTCTCTGTCATAAGAACTGGGTTAGGTCTCTGTCATTAGAACTGGGTTAGGTCTCTGTCATAAGAACTGGGTTAGGTCTCTGTCATTAGAACTGGGTTAGGTCTCTGTCATTAGAACTGGGTTAGGTCTCTGTCATAAGAACTGGGTTAGGTCTCTGTCATTAGAACTGGGTTAGGTCTCTGTCATAAGAACTGGGTTAGGTCTCTGTCATAAGAACTGGGTTAGACCTCTTCATAAGAACTGGGTTAGGTCTCTGCCATTAGAACTGGGTTAGGTCTCTGCCATTAGAACTGGGTTAGGTCTCTGTCATTAGAACTGGGTTAGGTCTCTGCCATTAGAACTGGGTTAGGTCTCTGCCATTAGAACTGGGTTAGGTCTCTGTCATAAGAACTGGGTTAGGTCTCTGTCATTAGAACTGGGTTAGGTCTCTGTCATAAGAACTGGGTTAGGTCTCTGTCATAAGAACTGGGTTAGACCTCTTCATAAGAACTGGGTTAGGTCTCTGCCATTAGAACTGGGTTAGACCTCTGTCATTAGAACTGGGTTAGACCTCTGTCATTAGAACTGGGTTAGGTCTCTGTCATTAGAACTGGGTTAGGTCTCTGTCATTAGAACTGGGTTAGGTCTCTGCCATTAGAACTGGGTTAGGTCTCTGCCATTAGAACTGGGTTAGACCTCTGTCATTAGAACTGGGTTAGGTCTCTGTCATTAGAACTGGGTTAGGTCTCTGTCATTAGAACTGGGTATGGTCTCTGCCATTAGAACTGGGTTAGGTCTCTGCCATTAGAACTGGGTTAGGTATCTGCCATTAGAACTGGGTTAGACCTCTGTCATTAGAACTGGGTTAGGTCTCTGCCATTAGAACTGGGTTAGGTCTCTGCCATTAGAACTGGGTTAGACCTCTGTCATTAGAACTGGGTTAGGTCTCTGTCATTAGAACTGGGTTAGGTCTCTGTCATAAGAACTGGGTTAGGTCTCTGTCATTAGAACTGGGTTAGGTCTCTGTCATTAGAACTGGGTTAGGTCTCTACCATTAGAACTGGGTTAGGTCTCTGTCATTAGAACTGGGTTAGACCTCTGTCATTAGAACTGGGTTAGGTCTCTGTCATTAGAACTGGGTTAGGTCTCTACCATTAGAACTGGGTTAGGTCTCTGTCATTAGAACTGGGTTAGACCTCTGTCATTAGAACTGGGTTAGGTCTCTGTCATTAGAACTGGGTTAGGTCTCTGTCATAAGAACTGGGTTAGGTCTCTGCCATTAGAACTGGGTTAGGTCTCTGTCATTAGAACTGGGTTAGGTCTCTGTCATTAGAACTGGGTTAGACCTCTGTCATTAGAACTGGGTTAGACCTCTGTCATTAGAACTGGGTTAGGTCTCTGTCATTAGAACTGGGTTAGGTCTCTTCATAAGAACTGGGTTAGGTCTCTGTCATTAGAACTGGGTTAGGTCTCTGCCATTAGAACTGGGTTAGGTCTCTGTCATTAGAACTGGGTTAGGTCTCTGCCATTAGAACTGGGTTAGGTCTCTGCCATTAGAACTGGGATAGGTCTCTGCCATTAGAACTGGGTTAGGTCTCTGTCATTAGAACTGGGTTAGACCTCTGTCATTAGAACTGGGTTAGGTCTCTGCCATAAGAACTGGGTTAGGTCTCTGTCATTAGAACTGGGTTAGGTCTCTGTCATTAGAACTGGGTTAGGTCTCTGCCATTAGAACTGGGTTAGACCTCTGTCATAAGAACTGGGTTAGGTCTCTGCCATTGGAACTGGGTTAGGTCTCTTCATTAGAACTGGGTTAGGTCTCTGTCATTAGAACTGGGTTAGGTCTCTGTCATTAGAACTGGGTTAGGTCTCTGTCATTAGAACTGGGTTAGGTCTCTGCCATTAGAACTGGGTTAGGTCTCTGTCATTAGAACTGGGTTAGGTCTCTGTCATAAGAACTGGGTTAGGTCTCTGTCATTAGAACTGGGTTAGGTCTCTGTCATTAGAACTGGGTTAGACCTCTGTCATTAGAACTGGGTTAGGTCTCTGCCATAAGAACTGGGTTAGGTCTCTGTCATTAGAACTGGGTTAGGTCTCTGTCATTAGAACTGGGTTAGGTCTCTGTCATTAGAACTGGGTTAGGTCTCTGTCATTAGAACTGGGTTAGGTCTCTGTCATAAGAACTGGGTTAGGTCTCTGTCATTAGAACTGGGTTAGGTCTCTGCCATTAGAACTGGGTTAGGTCTCTGTCATTAGAACTGGGTTAGGTCTCTGTCATTAGAACTGGGTTAGGTCTCTGTCATTAGAACTGGGTTAGGTCTCTGTCATTAGAACTGGGTTAGGTATCTACCATTAGAACTGGGTTAGGTCTCTGTCATTAGAACTGGGTTAGGTCTCTGTCATTAGAACTGGGTTAGGTCTCTGTCATTAGAACTGGGTTAGGTCTCTGCCATTAGAACTGGGTTAGGTCTCTGTCATTAGAACTGGGTTAGGTCTCTGTCATTAGAACTGGGTTAGGTCTCTGTCATTAGAACTGGGTTAGGTCTCTGTCATTAGAACTGGGTTAGGTCTCTGTCATTAGAACTGGGTTAGGTCTCTGTCATAAGAACTGGGTTAGGTCTCTGTCATTAGAACTGGGTTAGGTCTCTGCCATTAGAACTGGGTTAGGTCTCTGCCATAAGAACTGGGTTAGGTCTCTGTCATTAGAACTGGGTTAGGTCTCTGTCATTAGAACTGGGTTAGGTCTCTTCATTAGAACTGGGTTAGGTCTCTGTCATTAGAACTGGGTTAGGTCTCTGTCATAAGAACTGGGTTAGGTCTCTGCCATTAGAACTGGGTTAGGTCTCTGTCATTAGAACTGGGTTAGGTCTCTGTCATTAGAACTGGGTTAGGTCTCTGCCATTAGAACTGGGTTAGACCTCTGTCATAAGAACTGGGTTAGGTCTCTGCCATTGGAACTGGGTTAGGTCTCTTCATTAGAACTGGGTTAGGTCTCTGTCATTAGAACTGGGTTAGGTCTCTGTCATAAGAACTGGGTTAGGTCTCTGCCATTAGAACTGGGTTAGGTCTCTGCCATTGGAACTGGGTTAGGTTTCTGCCATTAGAACTGGGTTAGACCTCTGTCATAAGAACTGGGTTAGGTATCTGCCGTTAGAACTGGGTTAGGTCTCTGCCATTAGAACTGGGTTAGGTCTCTGCCATTAGAACTTAGTTAGGTCTCTGCCATTAGAACTGGGTTAGGTCTCTGCCATTAGAACTGGGTTAGGTCTCTGCCATTAGAACTGGGTTAGACCTCTGTCATAAGAACTGGGTTAGGTTTCTGTCATTAGAACTGGGTTAGGTCTCTGTCATAAGAACTGGGTTAGGTATCTGCCGTTAGAACTGGGTTAGGTCTCTGCCATTAGAACTGGGTTAGGTCTCTGCCATTAGAACTGGGTTAGGTCTCTGCCATTAGAACTGGGTGAGGTCTCTGTCATTAGAACTGGGTTAGGTCTCTGTCATTAGAACTGGGTTAGGTCTCTGCCATTAGAACTGGGTTAGGTCTCTACCATTAGAACTGGGTTAGGTCTCTGCCATTAGAACTGGGTTAGGTCCATACTGCATGGCAGCACAGCTGCATAGTGCACAAGAAGCAGCTGACTGTCCCATAGTACCTCAACGACACCACTTACAGCAGTACAGGTTATGTCTCTCTGGATACAGCTAGTAGGAACATTACAGCAGTACAGGTAATGTCTCTCTGGATACAGCTAGTAGGAACATTACAGCAGTACAGGTAATGTCTCTCTGGATACAGCTAGTAGGAACATTACAGCAGTACAGGTAATGTCTCTCTGGATACAGCTAGTCAGAACATTGTATAATCTAATGTTACATTTGATATTTCTAGTCAGAACATTGTATACTCCCCATTGTATGGTGGGGGGTCACAGTTAGGAGCTGAGAGGTGTGATGGTGGGGGGGTCACAGTTAGGAGCTGAGAGGTGGTGGTGGTGGGGGGTCACAGTTAGGAGCTGAGAGGTGGTGGTGGTGGGGGGTCACAGTTAGGAGCTGAGAGGTGGTGGTGGTGGGGGGTCACAGTTAGGAGCTGAGTATACAATGTTGCCATGGGGTAATTATGGGTAATTCTCAGGATGATACATCCTTTGTTTGCTCTCTGAAATCCCTCCGTTTCCTCTGCTGATGTGGAACAGGAAATAGCTGGAAAAACTCCAGGTTTTTATCTCTCTGTCTGTGTTTCATCACCTTAAACACTCCAGAGGTGGAATACAAGAACCTGGCCCGGCCACGCCCCCGGCCACGCCCCCGACCACGCCACACGCGCCCGGCCACGCCCCCGGCCAATCCTCCCCTGGCCTGCATGAGCAGAGAAGAGCAGAGGGAAGTAAGTGTTTACCTGTCTCAGGTGTCAGGTGTCATCATGTTGTCATTTACCTGAACTGGGGAAGCAGGTAAAACTTCCTGATTGGACAATCCCACTGTTGTTACATGCTCTCTGCATGACACAGTACACACACTCATGCCCCAACACACCCCCACACACACACACACGCACACGCACGCACGCACGCACGCACGTACGCACACACACACACACACACACACACACACACACACACACACACACACACACACACACACACACACACACACACACACACACACACACACACACACACACACACACACACACACACACACACACACACACATTTAGACACAAACACAAGTACACACACTTGGACACACACACACACGTCAACGATAGTTAATGTTATTGTGTGTTCCAGACACTATCAGTAATGACCATCCAAGGTCTAGATAATATGTTTTATTGAGTATAATGACAGCACCTCTGTTTCTGTCATCAACTCTCACTGAATTGAGAGATATTATATATTGTTTGCTATAATAATGAAGGCCTAACTTGCCTGTGTAATTTTACTGAAAATGATTCCTATTTCTATATCACAGTCTGTAGATGTTTTCCAGACACAGATTACGTCTAGTACTGGATGGACTCAATGGAGAATCTCCGGGAAACTGGCCCAATCAATTTAGGAACCATTTATTGATGAACTCACCCTTAAACGTTGCTCTGTGGTCGTTGTACACAGTGAACAATGTATTTCTATGGAAGTAGACTTATATAGTTATATATGTCTGTGTGTTGAATGTGTGAATTTAATGTGTTTGTGTGTTCAGCGTCTATAGATCATTCTGGAAAAATCAAGTGATTCTACCTCTGTCTAAGTCTACACTGTATTCTAGTCAAGGCTCCTCCTATATAACTACTGCTGTACACGTTTAAAGTTATTCTACCTCTGTCTAAGTCTATAACGTACACTGTGTAAAGACACAGTAATATATTTGACAAGAAGAATGTGCTTTTGAAAAGTTTTTTATTTTCGGAGTCTTAGGTTACAAACACTGTGGCAAATTCAATACATTTCCCCATGTTACAGACAGCTGCATTCACTTCCTATATAAATACAATAACTTTATAACAAAATACATATTTGCTCAATAGATGTATAAATAACTTAAACATTTCATAATAATTTAACAATGACAATAACTTAAAAATTGAATAAATTCTCTGTTTAAATATATTCTCCAAAAAGCTGAATAAATATAGTATTATTATTGTGTCCAGCACAAGATGTAGAAAGTAAGGGCCACAATGTGGCTACATATGAAATGCTCAAGACCCTGCTCATTTGATGTGAACAGATTCGTGATGCATTTGAAATACATTTCACCAGTTTGCATGTTTCTTAGTAACAACAAAAAATAGATCAATACTAAATTAGCAATGCAAAATGAATACAAAAAACCACAATATCCTCATAAGATATAAGGTACAGAAACATAGCATGACTAAAATCTAGATGTACATCTCTATGTAATGATATAGATGTGTTGGATCTAGATGTACATCTCTATGTGATGATATAGATGTGTTGGATCTAGATGTACATCTCTATGTGATGATATAGATGTGTTGGATCTAGATGTACATCTCTATGTAATGATATAGATGTGTTGGATCTAGATGTACATCTCTATGTGATGATATAGATGTGTTGGATCTAGGTGTACATCTCTATGTGATGATATAGATGTGTTGGATCTAGATGTACATCTCTATGTGATGATATAGATGTGTTGGATCTAGATGTACATCTCTATGTGATGATATAGATGTGATGGATCTAGATGTACATCTCTATGTGATGATATAGGATGTAGTTGAATCCTGTATTAGGATCTAGGCGTGGACACAGAAGTCTTTCAGGAAGGTGAAGAGGATGTCAATCTCTCCAATGGCTTTCTTTATCCCTTTCCCCTCCTCCATCTGAAACAAGAAACCAAAAACAATGGGGTTTTAGACAAAGATCACATTCAATCAAACGTTCAATGGATTCATTTTAACTTGGATTAATGCATTAACTCTTTTTCATAACTTAGTTTGTCATGTTTCTTTGTGACACGTATGAAAATGATCAAGTCTGTACAGGTATAATGGAGAATTACCTCGGCCAACTTCTTGCGGAAAGCAATGCTGTGGTCGTGGTCATTGTAGTGTTTAACAGCCTAGAAGAAAGAGAGGGAAAATCAGTCCCTTTCTCTGAGTGATATAAACACCATCTCTACACAATATCACACTTTAGATCTCTGACTAAGAGAGAGAGGAGAGACGAAGAGAGAGGAAGAGAGAGGAAGAGAGAGGAAGAGAGAGGAAGAGAGGAAGAGAGAGGAAGAGAGACGAAGAGAGGAAGAGAGACGAAGAGAGACGAAGAGAGACGAAGAGAGAGAGAGAGACATAGAGAGAGACAGACAGAGTGAAACATAGCAGTGTGTTGAAAAGGTAAAGAATGGATGAAGAGAGAGGGGGATGAAACAAAGGAGTGTAGATGAAGCAGACGACAGAGAGGAGAACTTACACAGCCGTGTTCCTTCAGGTCTCTGCTGACTCGGGCCAGGTCTTCCTTCAGGGCAGGGAGTTTAGGATGATGCTTGTCCTGCTTCTCCTTAGTGGTCAGGATGTTACTCAGGTAGAAGTCCAGGATGTTAGCATGCAGGCAGCAGATGTCACTGTGGTTCTGCCATTGGAGACATCAGTTCAAAGTTCAGTTCAAATGCATCAATTCATTAGTATGATATGAGTAGTATTGTCTACAGCTGCATCAGTTCATTAGTATGATATGAGTAGTATTGTCTACAGCTGCATCAGGTGGTAGACATAGAACATACAACACTAAACTAAATACCATTTAACACCAAGCTGTGAAATAATGTAGCTAGACATGGATTAACATGACATTACTCATTGGTTTAATAGACAGACCTTTTTAGTATCGATGTCTGGCATCAGTTTAGTGTCCGTATCGGTGTCAGAACTCTGCGCCTGTTGAAACAGACGGGAATGGTATTTTTAGGCGTTTTAAAGTCATAATCATAATTAAATAAACCCGCATAAAATGACAAAATAATAAGCTACTAGTTCTACAAATATAATATATTTAGTTTAGTCCTACAATTATAAGCCATTATGGAATATGAAATATGATAAAGGAACGTACATGTTGAGCCACCAGCTGTACCATGGTGTCGGTATCCGCGCTGTGCAGGGGGGCGCTGAGCGGGCGATGGATGGAGTGCGCCACGGATTCGCGCAGCAGACAGACGCTCATCACCACTACCACAGCGGCTACGAGTTGGACCGTACTGAACTTCATATTGGCACCGGGAGATTTGTCTTTCTTCGTTTGAATAATAATGCGAAAATATCACAGTTCACCTGGAAAGAATAAATTACAGTCAGATAACATGTTTTGATTTAGGTCAGCCTTTTCTAATCCTATTGATAGAAAATACACGCTACAGGTGATCATACATCTATTTAACAAGAGAGACCTGTTGTAATACTACAACCAAGATCGCAGATTAGGCTGCTTACCTTACGGGTTAGTTTGGTAGATTGTCATGTTTTCTACCTGGTAGGGACAGTATTTATATTGTCTTGGAGACGTCATTGTGGTTCCTTTCTCTGCATTCAGGTCAATCCGCGGGTATCCCCCCTCGCTTCCGGCCTCCCTACCTGGGGTAACCAGGTCAACGTTATTACACCGAATTGCAAAACTATACAGAAATGTACACAAAAATAACATCATAGGCAGAAAAAAAGGGAAGTTGATTTATGAACAAAAAGATGACATAAGGTAAATCAATTTGTGTTCCTAAATTAATGATGTGGAATCAGTCATTCGTCAAAAAAGAGAACTGGTGGCCAAGGTTCTGGATGTTGTGCCTACGTCACCCAGTTAATTCATATTTGAACTGATTGCGTCAGTTTTCACCTCTGGTGGTTTAGGATGCTGGAACACCCGATAGAGCAGGTTTTCCCAAACTGGGCGTACGCCTAGTAAAAACGTGATTCACATTTTTAAACATTTTTTTATTATTTTTTATTATTGCTTCACATTTCCAAACAGTCCATTTCTATTTTCCAACGGGAAATTTTCTCTCGACTGAGTAGCCTCGTTTCACTGCCCAAAATATAATGAAACCATCTAGTGTTCAGCGGAATAACAACACAATGTCAAATACAGGAACACTAGTCAAATAATGAATATCCAATCATGTTAATGTTACTCTCTCGCGGGAATTCCACTAATGGTCCATATGTAGTAGAGGTCGACCACTATGATTTTTCAACGCAGATACCGATACCGATTATTGGAGGACCGAAGCAAGCAGATACCTGTTCATCGGCCGATTTTTTAAATTTATTTGTAATAATGACAATTACAACAATACTGAATGAACACTTATTTTAACTTAATATTATACATCAATAAAATCAATTTAGCCTCAAATAAATAGTGAAACATGTTCAATTTGGTTTAAATAATGCAAAAGTGTTGGAGAAGAAAGTAAAAGTGCAAAGTGCAATATGTGCCATGTAAGAAAGCTAACGCTTAAGTTCCTTGCTCAGAACATATGAAAGCTGGTGGTTCCTTTTAACATGAGACTTCAATATTCCCAGGTAAGAATTTTTAGGTTGTAGTTAATATAGTATTTATAGGACTATTTCTCTCTATACCATTTGTATTTCATATACCTTTGACTATTGGATGTTCTTATAGGCACTTTAGTATTGCCAGTGTAACAGTATAGCTTCCGTCCCTCTCCTCGCCCCTACCTGGGCTCGAACCAGGAACACATCGACAACAGCCACCCTCGAAGCAGCGTTACCCATGCAGAGCATGTCTCAGAGCGAGTCACAGTCTCAGAGCGAGTGACGTGCTTGAAGCATTGCGAAGAGCTGCTGGCAAAACGCACGAAAGTGCTGTTTGAATGAATGCTTACGAGCCGGCTGGTGCCTACCATCACTCAGTCAGACTGCTCTATCAAATCATAGACTTAATTATAACATAAGAACACACAGAAATACGAGCCTTAGGTCATTAATATGGTCGAATCCGGAAACTATAATTTCGAAAACAAAACGTTTATTCTTTCAGTGAAATACGGAACCGTTCCGTATTTTATCTAACGGGTGGCATCCATAAGTCTAAATATTTCTGTTACATTGCACAACATTCAATATTATGTCATAATTACGTAAAATTCTGTCAAATTAGTTCGCAACGAGCCAGGCGGCCCAAACTGTTGCATATACCCTGACTGCGTGCAATGAACGCAAGAGAAGTGACACAATTTCACCTGGTTAATATTGCCTGCTAACCTGGATTTCTTTTAGCTAAATATGCAGGTTTAAAAATATATACTTCTGTGTACTGATTTTAAGAAAGGCATTGATGTTTATGGTTAGGTAGAGTCGTGCAACGATTGTGGAAAAACAAAACAAACACAGCACAGGTACTCACACAACCTACGGACAATGGAACAATAAGCAACAACACCGGCCCTGAGGCTGATCACAGGAACGCAGAGCGAGTCGATCAGGACCCGATGCAGCTGCCGAAGTTGCATCATCGTCGGACGGGCCAGTTGCCGCTGCCGAAGATGCGGTGGTGCCGGACGGACCAGTCGCAGCGTTGTCAGACGGTCCCTTCCCGCTGTCTCCCTCCAAGGTTGAGACCCAAACATAAGAGCGAGGAGTACCTCGAATACATACATGGGGCTTGACTCGAAAACACAAGCGCTCAACATGCAGCACGAGAGCCAGAACAAACACAGCACAGATACTCACACAACCAACCTACAACAGAATAATAATCAACAGCCCAATGGGGAAACAAAGGGCACATTTACACAATTACAATCAGTGGGGAAATGGGCACCAGGTGTGCACACACAGTTCCAGAGGGATCCCTGACAAAGGAATGCCTTTGGCAGCAAGAGCTGGTTATCAAGGGGCAAAGTATTGACACATTTTTTTGAATTGAGAGACAAGCTTAAAATGATCTTTACTGACCATAATTTTCACTTGTCTAAACTCTTGCACGATGACGAGTTTCTCACACGACTGGCCTATCTGGGTGATGTTTTTTCTTGCCTGAAAGATCTGAATCTAGGATTACTCTCTGCAACTATATTCAATGTGCGGGACAAAATTGAGGCTATGATTAAGAAGTTGGAGCTCTTCTCTGTCTGCATTAACAAGGACAATACACAGGTCTTTCCATCATCGTAGGATTTTTGTGTGCAAATGAACTCAAGCTTACAGACAATGTCAAATGTGATATAGCGAAGCACCTGAGTGAGTTGGGTGCGCAATTACGCAGGTACTTTCCCGAAACGGATGACACAAACAACTGGATTTGTTATCCCTTTCATGCCCTGCCTCCAGTCCACTTACCGATATCTGAACAAGAAAGCCTCATCGAAATTGCAACAAGCGGTTCTGTGAAAATTGAATTTAATCAGAAGCCACTGCGAGATTTCTTGATTAGGCTGCACTCAGAGTATCCTGCCTTGGCAAATTGCGCTGTTAAGACACTGATGCCCTTTTCAACCATGTACCTATGTGAGAGTGGATTCTCGGCCCTCACTAGCATGAAAACTAAATACAGGCACAGACTGTGTGTGGAAAATGATTTAAGACTGAGACTCTCTCCAATACAACCCAACATTACAGAGTTCTGTGCATCCTTTCAAGCACAACCTTCTCATTAACCTGTGGTGTGTTATTCACTATTTCCAATGAACAAATAAGGTTTTATATGTAAGATGGTTAAATAAAGAGCAAAATGATTGATTATTGTTATATTATTATTTGTGCCCTGGAACCTCTAGTACTCAGAGGAGACCCGTGGAACCTCTAGTACCAACCAGTCTTAACTCAGAGGAGACCCGTGGAACCTCTAGTACCAACCAGTCTTGAGAGTCTTATAGTTACTAGAACTCTAATTTAGAAGTGAGGTGAAGTAGTATGGGAGTTTCTGTAGAGGTGCTTTATATAGGAATAATAGCCAATGTTGGGCCCTTCTGGTAGTCAGAGACTCCAAGCCAACAGAACTAGATAAGAGACAATGTATGGAAATTATCACCAGTTATGAAACAAAGGCTGAGCCATAGACTGATTCTAGAGGTTTTATCACAGAGGCTGAGTGGTAGACTGAATCTAGAGGTTTTAACACAGAGGCTGAGTGGTAGACTGAATCTAGAGGATTTATCACAGAGGCTGAGTGGTAGACTGAATCTAGAGGTTTTAACACAGAGGCTGAGTGGTAGACTGAATCTAGAGGTTTTAACACAGAGGCTGAGTGGTAGACTGAATCTAGAGGTTTTAACACAGAGGCTGAGCACTAGACTGAATCTAGAGGTTTTATCACAGAGGCTGAGTGGTAGACTGAATCTAGAGGTTTTAACAGAGGCTGAGTGGTAGACTGAATCTAGAGGTTTTAACACAGAGGCTGAGTGGTAGACTGATTCTAGAGGTTTTAACACAGAGGCTGAGCGGTAGACTGAATCTAGAGGTTTTAACATAGAGGCTGAGTGGTAGACTGATTCTAGAGGTTTTAACACAGAGGCTGAGTGGTAGACTGAATCTAGAGGTTTTAACACAGAGGCTGAGTGGTAGACTGAATCTAGAGGTTTAAACACAGAGGCTGACTGGTAGACTGATTCTAGAGGTTTTAACACAGAGGCTGAGTGGTAGACTGATTCTAGAGGTTTTAACACAGAGGCTGAGTGGTAGACTGAATCTAGAGGTTTTAACAGAGGCTGAGTGGTAGACTGAATCTAGAGGTTTTAACACAGAAACTGAGTGGTAGACTGAATCTAGAGGTTTTAACACAGAGGCTGAGTGGTAGACTGAATCTAGAGATTTTACACAGAGGCTGAGTGGTAGACTGAATCTAGAGGTTTTAACAGAGGCTGAGTGGTAGACTGAATCTAGAGGTTTTAACACAGAAACTGAGTGGTAGACTGAATCTAGAGGTTTTAACACAGAGGCTGAGTGGTAGACTGAATCTAGAGATTTTACACAGAGGCTGAGTGGTAGACTGAATCTAGAGGTTTTAACACAGAGGCTGAGTGGTAGACTGAATCTAGAGGTTTTAACAGAGGCTGAGTGGTAGACTGATTCTAGAGGTTTTAACACAGAGGCTGAGTGGTAGACTGAATCTAGAGGTTTTAACAGAGGCTGAGTGGTAGATTGCATCTAGAGGTTTTAACACAGAGGCTGAGTGGTAGACTGAATCTAGAGGTTTTAAAAGTTGAGGCTGAGCGGTAGACTGAATCTAGAAATTTTACACAGAGGCTGAATGGTAGACTGAATCTAGAGGTTTTAACACAGAGGCTGAGCGGAAGACTGAATCTAGAGATTTTACACAGAGGCTGAATGGTAGACTGAATCTAGAGGTTTTAACACAGAGGCTGAGTGGTAGACTGAATCTAGAGGTTTTAACAGAGGCTGAGTGGTAGATTGCATCTAGAGGTTTTAACACAGAGGCTGAGTGGTAGACTGAATCTAGAGGTTTTAAAAGTTGAGGCTGAGCGGTAGACTGAATCTAGAGATTTTACACAGAGGCTGAATGGTAGACTGAATCTAGAGGTTTTAACACAGAGGCTGAGTGGTAGACTGAATCTAGAGGTTTTAACACAGAGGCTGAGTGGTAGAGGTTTTAACACAGAGGCTGAGTGGTAGACTGATTCTAGAGGTTTTAACACAGAGGCTGTGGGGTAGACTGAATCTAGCGGTTTTAACACAGAGGCTGAGGGGTAGACTGAATCTAGAGGTTTTAACACAGAGGCTGAGGGGTAGACTGAATCTAGAGGTTTTAACACAGAGGCTGAGTGGTAGACTGATTCTAGAGGTTTTAACACAGAGGCTGAGGGGTAGACTGAATCTAGAGGTTTAAAAGGGCTAAATAGAAAAATTTAATTAATTACATTTCTGAACCTCGTAGCGATCCAGCTATGTTTTGGAAGGCTTGCTGGGCCAGACATGCTTGACCCGTGTCTTCTACGGCTTGCTGGGCCAGACATGCTTGACCGTTTCTTCTACGGCTTGCGGGGCCAGACATGCTTGACCCGTGTCTTCTACGGCTTGCTGGGCCAGACATGCTTGACCCTTGTCTTCTACTGCTTGCTGGGCCAGACATGCTTGACCCGTGTCTTCTACGGCTTGCTGGACCAGACATGCTTGGCCCGTGTCTTCTACGGCTTCCTGGGCCAGACATGCTTGACCCTTGTCTTCTACTGCTTGCTGGGCCAGACATGCTTGACCCTTGTCTTCTACTGCTTGCTGGGCCAGACATGCTTGACCCGTGTCTTCTACGGCTTGCTGGGTCAGACATGCTTGACCCGTGTCTTCTACGGCTTGCTGGGCCAGACATGCTTGACCCGTGTCTTCTACGGCTTGCTGGGTCAGACATGCTTGACCCGTGTCTTCTACGGCTTGCTGGGCCAGACATGCTCGACCGTTTCTTCTACGGCTTGCTGGGCCAGACATGCTTGACCCGTGTCTTCTACGGCTTCCTGGGCCAGACATGCTTGACCCGTGTCTTCTACGGCTTGCTGGGCCAGACATGCTTGACCCGTGTGTTCTACGTCTTGCTGGGTCAGACATGTTTGACCCGTGTCTTCTACTGCTTGCTGCACCTCATGTTGAAGTCAATCTGCTGAAGGAGTTCAGTCTAATGTTCTTAACATAACCAACGGAGTTCTCAATATGAGGCCCTTTACTGTTCACTAATCACATTAATAATGTGGGTTTGTCCCTGAATAATAACAACTGGGACCTACACCTACAGCTCAAGCAGCTAAGTTAGCTAGCTAGTTAACATGAGCCTACCAGGCTACATATTAAACTTCAATCATCTCAGGCCAGTGGCACAATATATGAATTTATGGATTAGATCAGAATTGCCGTCATAGTCATTGTTCTGTACAGAGAAGTAAGTCAAAACCACAAGTCCAAATCCCCATCTCCATCCATGGCTTAGGAAAGGGATGATTTAGCAAGCTAACTACAGCAGGACATCAACACAAGCAGGCCAGAATCAGACACGTTTTTCTGACAATGATGACGTTTTGCTTAGGATGTGATTTGATTGGTGTGAAGCCAAATCCAAACTGGCCTCCCTTGGGGGGGAGTTTTACTGCGCTAGGACAACCCACAGTTGAGTTCAGCTCAACACTGATTGGCTAATTCTTTTATAATTTTTTTTATTAAGGGAGGCCAAACGCTTGCTGGCATCAATCAATCAAACACTACGGCGGCAACATGTGGTACTCTTTTTGACCAGACAGCATCAGATACATGCGCTACACATACTGAGACAGAGGGGGGCGCTGTTGTTAATGATTTTAATAGGTAATCAGCATTGTCTTGAACCAGTCAGAGTCCCTAAAGGCACCCTATGTCCTTTATAACCCTATGTCCTTTATAACACTTTCAATATACTGGTATTCAACCATGTGAAACTAAAAGCTGTTAGACTCATTATTAATATACTGGTATTCAACCATGTGAAACTAAAAGCTGTTAGACTCATTATTAATATACTGGTATTCAACCATGTGAAACTAAAAGCTGTT
>NC_074703.1:3065960-3070960 GCF_029448725.1 Salvelinus fontinalis | reverse complement strand
CTGTGGGAAATTCAGAAAGTGTAGCAGCCACAGAGACACTTTTACCTTGGTAAGACAATTCACTGTGGTTTGGAAATAACTTTGCTGCTAGACACCTTCAATTTCTAGTAATGCTTACAGTGTGAAAACTCAGACTCTCTCCATATCCCAAATCTCACCATGTTAACTATATAGTTCACTACTTTTGGCAAGGGCCCATAGCATAGTGCACTATGTAGGGAATAGGTTGCCATTTGGCCAGGGCCCATAGGGTAGTGCACTATGTAGGGGATAGGTTGTAGGGGGCAATATTGTTGATGCAAATTTGCAATTTTTACAAGAACAACTTTCCTATATATCACACCAACTCAGCCCAGGTTACCTCCTATATATCACACCAACTCAGCCCATGTTACCTCCTATAAATCACACCAACTCAGCCCAGGTTACCTTCTATATATCACACCAACTCAGCCCAGGTTACCTCCTATATATCACACCAACTCAGCCCAGGTTACCTCCTATATATCACACCAACTCAGCCCATGTTACCTCCTATATATCACACCAAACTCAGCCCAGGTTACCTCCTATATATCACACTAACTCAGCCCAGGTTACCTCCTATGTATCACACCAACTCAGCCCAGGTTACCTCCTATATATCACACCAACTCAGCCCAGGTTACCTCCTATATATCACACCAACTCAGCCCAGGTTACCTCCTATATAACACACCAACTCAGCCCAGGTTACCTCCTATATAACACACCAACTCAGCCCAGGTTTCCTCCTATATATCACACCAACTCAGCCCAGGTTACCTCCTATATATCACACCAACTCAGCCCAGTTTACCTCCTATATATCACACCAACTCAGCCCAGGTTACCTCCTATATATCACACCAACTCAGCCCAGGTTACCTCCTATATATCACACCAACTAAGCCCAGGTTACCTCCTATATATCACACCAACTCAGCCCAGTTTACCTCCTATATATCACACCAACTCAGCCCAGGTTACCTCCTATATATTACACCAACTCAGCCCAGGTTACCTCCTATATATCACACCAACTCAGCCCAGGTTATCTCCTATATATCACACCAACTCAGCCCAGGTTACCTCCTATATATCACACCAACTCAGCCCAGGTTACCTCCTATATATCACACCAACTCAGCCCAGGTTTCCTCCTATATATCACACCAACTCAGCCCAGGTTTCCTCCTATATATCACACCAACTCAGCCCAGTTTACCTCCTATATATCACACCAACTCAGCCCAGGTTACCTCCTATATATCACACCAACTCAGCCCAGGTTACCTCCTATATATCACACCAACTCAGCCCAGGTTACCTCCTATATATCACACCAACTCAGCCCAGGTTACCTCCTATATATCACACCAACTCAGCCCAGGTAACCTCCTATATATCACACCAACTCAGCCCAGGTTACCTCCTATATATCACACCAACTCAGCCCAGGTTACCTCCTATATATCACACCAACTCAGCCCAGGTTACCTCCTATATATCACACCAACTCACCCCAGGTTACCTCCTATATATCACACCAACTCACCCCAGGTTGACTCGTATATATCACACCAACTCCAGGTTGAGTCCTATATATTTTTAAACATTTTGGTCATTTTGCAGACACTTATCCGACAGTAATGAATACATACATTTTTGTTATTTTCCCATACTGGTCCCCTGTGGGAGTCAAACCCACAGACCAGGGCCCATAGGGTAGTGCACTACTTTAGACCAGGTCCCATAGGGGTAGTGCACTACTTTAGACCAGGGCCTATAGGGGTAGTGCACTACTTTAGACAAGGGCCCATAGGGGTAGTGCACTACTTTAGACCAGAGCACATAGGGGTAGTGCACTACTTTAGACCAGGGCCCATAGGGTAGTGCACTACTTTAGACCAGGTCCCATAGGGGTAGTGCACTACTTTAGACCAGGTCCCATAGGGGTAGTGCACTACTTTAGACCAGGGCCCATAGGGGTAGTGTACTACTTTAGAACAGGACCCATAGGGGTAATGCACTACTTTAGACCAGGTCCCATAGGGGTAGTGCACTACTTTAGACCAGGGCCCATAGGGGTAGTGTACTACTTTAGAACAGGACCCATAGGGGTAGTGCACTACTTTAGAGCAGGGCCCATAGGGTAGTGCACTACTTTAGACAAGGGCCCATAGGGTAGTGCACTACTTTAGACCAGGGCCCATAGGGTAGTGCACTACTTTAGACAAGGGCCCATAGGGGTAGTGCTCTGCTTTAGACCAGGGCCCATAGGGGTAGTGCACTACTTTAGACCAGGGCCCATAGGGTAGTGCACTACTTTAATACAGGACCCATAGGGGTAGTGCACTACTTTAGATCACGGCCCATAGGGTAGTGCACCACTTTAGACGAGGGCCCATAGGGTAGTGCACTACTTTAGACCAGGGCCCATAGGGTAGTGCACTACTTTAGACCAGGGCCCATAGGGGTAGTGTACTACTTTAGAACAGGGCCCATAGGGGTAGTGCACTACTTTAGACCAGGGCCCATAGGGGTAGTGCACTACTTTAGACCATGGCCCATAGGGTAGTGCACTACTTTAGACCAGGGCCCATAGGGTAGTGCACTACTTTAGACCAGGGCCCATAGGGCAGTGCACTGCGTTAGACCAGGGCACATTGGGTAGTGCACTCCTTTAGACCAGGGCTCATAGGGATAGTGTACTACTTTAGAACAGGACCCATAGGGGTAGTGCACTACTTTAGACCAGGGCCCATAGGGTAGTGCACTACTTTAGAACAGGACCCATAGGGGTAGTGCACTACTTTAGACCAGGGCCCACAGGGTAGTGCACTACTTTAGACCAGGGCCCATAGGGTAGTACAATACTTTAGACCAGGGCCCATAGGGGTAGTGCACTACTTTAGAGCAGGGCCCATAGGGTAGTGCACTACTTTAGACCAGGGCCCACAGGGTAGTGCACTACTTTAGACCAGGGCCCATACGGCAGAGCACTATATAAGGATTAGGGTACAGCCTTTGAGTGAAAGCAGTGTGTGTACTGAGCGGAATAGTGAGCGGGGGAGAAAAGCTGAGTGTCTTTCTGTTCATCATGGTTGGAACCACAGCTGGTTACAAGTAGTTCCTACACCACATCATCAGCATTATCTATAAGACTAACCACAGCTGGTTACTAGTAGTTCCTACACCACATCATCAGCATTATCTATAGGACTAACCACAGCTGGTTACTTGTAGTTCCTACACAGCATCATCAGCATTATCTATAAGACTAACCACAGCTGGTTACTGGTAGTTCCTACACCACATCATCAGCATTATCTGTAAGACTAACCACAGCTGGTTACTAGTAGTTCCTACACCACATCATCAGCATTATCTATAGGATTAACCACAGCTGGTTACTAGTAGTTCCTACTCCACATCAGCAGCATTATCTATAGGACTAACCACAGCTGGTTACTAGTAATTCCTACTCCACATCAGCAGCATTATCTATAAGACTAACCACAGCTGGTTACTAGTAGTTCCTACTCCACATCATCAGCATTATCTATAAGACTAACCAAAGCTGGTTACTAGTAGTTCCTACTCCACATCAGCAGCATTATCTATAAGACTAACCACAGCTGGTTACTAGTAGTTCCTACACCACATCATCAGCATTATCTATAAGACTAACCACAGCTGGTTACTAGTAGTTCCTACTCCACATCAGCAGCATTATCTATAAGACTAACCACAGCTGGTTACTAGTAGTTCCTACACCACATCATCAGCATTACTGTTGTACAACTGAATGCATTCAACTGGTAGGTATTTAGACATGTCTCTGGGTAGTGGAGGTGGTAGGTATTTAGACATGTCTCTGGGTAGTGGAGGTGGTAGGTATTTAGACATGTCTCTGGGTAGTGGAGGTGGTAGGTATTTAGACATGTCTCTGGGTAGTGGAGGTGGTAGGTATTTAGACATGTCTCTGGGTAGTGGAGGTGGTAGGTATTTTGACATTCTCTGGGTAGTGGAGGTGGTAGGTATTTAGACATGTCTCTGGGTAGTGGAGGTGGTAGGTATTTAGACATGTCTCTGGGTAGTGGAGGTGGTAGGTATTAGACATGTCTCTGGGTAGTGGAGGTGGTAGGTATTTAGACATGTCTCTGGGTAGTGGAGGTGGTAGGTATTTAGACATGTCTCTGGGTAGTGGAGGTGGTAGGTATTTAGACATGTCTCTGGGTAGTGGAGGTGGTAGGTATTTAGACATGTCTCTGGGTAGTGGAAGTGATAGGTATTTAGACATGTCTCTGGGGAGTGGAGGTGGTAGGTATTTAGACATGTCTCTGGGTAGTGGAAGTGATAGGTATTTAGACATGTCTCTGGGTAGTGGAGGTGGTAGGTATTTAGACATGTCTCTGGGTAGTGGAGGTGGTAGGTATTTAGACATGTCTCTGGGTAGTGGAGGTGATAGGTATTTTGACATGTCTCTGGGTAGTGGAGGTGGTAGGTATTTAGACATGTCTCTGGGTAGTGGAGGTGGTAGGTATTTAGACATGTCTCTGGGTAGTGGAGGTGGTAGGTATTTAGACATGTCTCTGGGTAGTGGAGGTGGTAGGTATTTAGACATGTCTCTGGGTAGTGGAAGTGATAGGTATTTAGACATGTCTCTGGGTAGTGGAGGTGGTAGGTATTTAGACATGTCTCTGGGTAGTGGAGGTGGTAGGTATTTAGACATGTCTCTGGGTAGTGGAGGTGGTAGGTATTTAGACATGTCTCTGGGTAGTGGAGGTGGTAGGTATTTAGACATGTCTCTGGGTAGTGGAGGTGATAGGTATTTAGACATGTCTCTGGGTAGTGGAGGTGGTAGGTATTTAGACATGTCTCTGGGTAGTGGAGGTGGTAGGTATTTAGACATGTCTCTGGGTAGTGGAGGTGGTAGGTATTTAGACATGTCTCTGGGTAGTGGAGGTGGTAGGTAT
>NC_074703.1:3051084-3061084 GCF_029448725.1 Salvelinus fontinalis | reverse complement strand
CACCATGACACAATATGGGTGTTAACCCAGGGACACCATCACATCACTGACCACATCATCTGCTCTACATCACTACATAGATGGTTAAATATGTTATGAGGGGTTGGAGTAAATTAGATTTACATGACGTTTTAAAACTAAAAGGCTTAGAGGGGATAAAACATGTGTGGCCTAGTAACAACACATTTACATGCCTCATCCAACAGCCAATCAGAAAAAGCTAAATGGCACCTAGTATAACCAGCCAGAAATGCAGAAGAAGATTTGTGTACAATTTCACTTCCTCTGTTCTGGATATATCTGATAAACAACAACACCCAAACAACATCTTCACCACTACTGAGCGGCCATGCCGGCTCCAACTGACTCACTGAGCAGCCGGGCTCTTTGACTCACAGATCCAACATGGCCGCACGGGACAGCAGTTGCAAGACCAAGCATGTCAGGTTTTAGGGATGAGTCATCTGGGTCAGGACAGGTGAGGTGACAGGTCAGGTGACAGGTCAGGACAGGTGAGGTGACAGGTCAGGACAGGTCAGGTGACAGGTCAGGACAGGTCAGGTCAGGTCAGGTGAGAGGACACGTCAGGTGACAGGTCAGGACAGGTCAGGTGACAGGTCAGGTCAGGTGAGGTGACAGGTCAGGACAGGTCAGGTGAGAGGACACGTCAGGTGACAGGTCAGGACAGGTCAGGTGACAGGTCAGGACAGGTCAGGTGACAGGTCAGGTGATGAAGGTCATGAAATTAAGTTAAGTCAATAATTCAAGAAGAAGAATACCTGTTTTGCAGAATGATCTGGCAGAGAACAGACGTCTTTCTTGCTTTCTTGATGAATACATGATCTTCTTCCCTGTGTCAGGAAGTGACGAGCTGCTGGATAACGTCATACATCTGGCTGCTCTTAGACATTTCTTCATTTGAGAAGTCTGTCTATGCATATCCACTTAAAAAAACATTGCCAGAGATGTTATTTCTCTTGCTATGGGGGCGGAGAGAGTTCTTCCAAGTGATATTGAGGAGTGTTATGACAATTGTCGCAACGAAGCCAATTATTTTCTCTCTCCCAAGTAGACAGGTTTTTACAATAAATGTCTATATGACGCAATATATTCTCCAACAGCAGGATCTTCAGATGTTTGGTTCCAGTCTTCTCTCGTCCTAACAAGCCTGTACATGTCTAGAATACAGAAACATCACTGCTTGACTGCAATTATTCGGATTCGCACTTTAGCAATAAAAATTTACGTATCAACGTAGCAGAGTAGGCCGTGTGACCACATCTAGAAACAATACAGTCACAGAGAAAACAATTCAGTCACAGAGAAAACAATTCAGTCACAGAGAAAACAATACAGTCACAGAGAAAACAATACAGTCACAGAGAAAACAATACAGTCACAGTGAAAACAATACAGTCACCGTGAAAACAATACAGTCACCGTGAAAACAATACAGTCACAGAGAAAACAATACAGTCACAGTGAAAACAATACAGTCACAGTGAAAACAATACAGTCACAGTGAAAACAATACAGTCACAGAGAAAACAATACAGTCACAGAGAAAACAATACAGTCACAGTGAAAACAATACAGTCACAGTGAAAACAATACAGTCACAGAGAAAACAATACAGTCACAGAGAAAACAATACAGTCACAGTGAAAACAATACAGTCACAGAGAAAACAATACAGTCACCGTGAAAACAATACAGTCACCGTGAAAACAATACAGTCACAGAGAAAACAATACAGTCACAGAGAAAACAATACAGTCACAGAGAAAACAATACAGTCACAGTGAAAACAATACAGTCACAGAGAAAACAATACAGTCACAGAGAAAACAATACAGTCACCGTGAAAACAATACAGTCACCGTGAAAACAATACAGTCACAGAGAAAACAATACAGTCACAGAGAAAACAATACAGTCACAGAGAAAACAATACAGTCACCGTGAAAACAATACAGTCACAGAGAAAACAATACAGTCACAGAGAAAACAATACAGTCACAGTGAAAACAATACAGTCACAGTGAAAACAATACAGTCACAGAGAAAACAATACAGTCACAGAGAAACGTGTTGAACTTCTCCAAACTGACATAGTAAAGACACGTTCATACGTCGCGTCAACAAGATCAGCTTTCTCACAAATCTCCCATTTCTGTCACATAAAACAGGGATTTCAATGCCTTCAGTTGTGTCTCTGTTCACAGCAGTGAGTAAAATACAGCTCCGAGTCTCTCTGTCTGAGTCTGGGTGTTTGGGGGGGCGTGAAGAGGAGCGAGGAGCTTCGACACACACTCAATCACACACACACACACCCACCCTTTGTCTCTAAGTTAGGAGCATTGGGGGAGTGATAGCTTGGTCTGTGCATGGTCATGAATGATGATGTCTAGTCAAATCAAACCCTGAGGCAGAACAGCACCTGAGACACACACACCCCTCTCTACTGCGTTTGGAAGACGTCTGTTTACACGGCCAAGCCTGCTGTCTCTTGCTGGAAGGGCTCAGAGCCTCAGGAGGCAGAAGTGTGTGTGTGTGTGTGTGTGTGTGTGTGTGTGTGTGTGTGTGTGTGTGTGTGTGTGTGTGTGTGTGTGTGTGTGTGTGTGTGTGTGTGTGTGTGTGTGTGTGTGTGTGTGTGTGTGTGTGTGTGTGTGACTACATGTGTGCGCGTGTGTGTGTGACTACGTTTGTGTGTGTGTGTAAGTGACTACGTGTGTAAGTGACTACGTGTGTGTGTGAGACTACGTATGTGTCTTTGTGTGTGTGCGTGCGTGCTGAGAGAGCTCAGAGCCTCAGGAGTAGGAGGGGGGGGGCTGTTGAGGGAACGTTGGGTGTTGGCTGCCTTCATATATTCAACAGATCACATATTTACTGTATGCCTTGGTTCTCCATGTCAGTCGGTCATACAGACCTTTACTAGGGTACAGACCTTTACTAGGGTACAGTCCTTTACTAGGGTACAGTCCTTTACTAGGGTACAGTCCTTTACTAGGGTACAGTCCTTTACTAGGGTACAGACCTTTACTAGGGTACATTCCTTTACTAGGGGTACATTCCTTTACTAGGGTACAGTCCTTTACTAGGGTACAGTCCTTTACTAGGGTACAGTCCTTTACTAGGGGTACAGTCCTTTACTAGGGTACAGTCCTTTACTAGGGGTACAGTCCTTTACTAGGATACAGTGTAACACATCTACTAATGGAACCAGTAACTGTAGGAACCGTAGCTGGGATGACCGACCAAGAGCCTCTCTCTCTGGGAGGGGGGGGTTGATGGGGATGACCGACCAAGAGCCTCTCTCTCTGGGAGGGGGGGGTTGATGGGGATGACCGACCAAGAGCCTCTCTCTCTGGGAGGGGGGGGTTGATGGGGATGACCGTCCAAGAGCCTCTCTCTCTGGGATGGGGGGGTTGATGGGGATGACCGACCAAGAGCCTCTCTCTCTGGGAGGGGGGGGTTGATGGGGATGACCGACCAAGAGCCTCTCTCTCTGGGAGGGGGGGATTGATGGGGATGACCGACCAAGAGCCTCTCTCTCTGGGAGGGGGGGGTTGATGGGGATGACCGACCAAGAGCCTCTCTCTCTGGGAGGGGGGGTTGATGGGGATGACTTGTTTTTAGTCTCTCAAAGAAAATAATTTGTTTAAATGCATTGCTACTGTTTTCTAAACTCCTCTAATTGTCAGAAAAGTGTTTTTATGTAACTTCAACAGATTTTCAAGAATTTTCCTGAAATGTTTTGTGCTATGTCTACTTCAGAGACATAGCACAAATTAACTCTCTCTCTGGGAGGGGGGGTTCATGGGGATGACCGTCCAAGAGCCTCTCGTTTCCCCTCTGCTCCCCCGTGTCCCGTTTCCCCTCTGCTCCCTTGTGTCCCGTTTCCTCATCTGCTCTCCCGTGTCCCGTTTCCCCTCTGCTCCCCCGTGTCCCGTTTCCCCTCTGCTCTCCCGTGTCCCGTTTCCCCTCTGCTCTCCCGTGTCCCGTTTCCCCTCTGCTCTCCCGTGTCCCGTTTCCCCTCTGCTCTCCCGTGTCCCGTTTCCTCTCTGCTCCCCCGTGTCCCGTTTCCCCTCTGCTCCTCCGTGTCCCGTTTCCCCTCTTCTCCCCCGTGTCCCGTTTCCCCTCTGCTCCCCCGTGTCCCGTTTCCCCTCTGCTCTCCAGTGTCCCGTTTCCCCTCTGCTCCCCCGTGTCCCGTTTCCCCTCTGCTCCCCCGTGTCCCGTTTCCCCTCTGCTCCCCCGTGTCCCGTTTCCCCTCTGCTCCCCCGTGTCCCGTTTCCCCTCTGCTCCCCCGTGTCCCGTTTCCCCTCTGCTCCTCCGTGTCCCGTTTCCCCTCTGCTCCCCCGTGTCCCGTTTCCCCATCTGCTCTCCCGTGTCCCGTTTCCCCTCTGCTCCCCCGTCTCCTCGGAAAACCACACAGCTAGCCAGGGAATCTGCTTGTTCACACAGACATGAAACCACACAGCTAGCCTGGGAATCTGCTTGTTCACACAGACATGAAACCACACAGCTAGCCTGGGAATCTGTTGTAGTTTTATTTTCAGCCTGATCTTTCTGTACGTTACGCTGCGTGTTCAATTCTACCTGAGCTGGCCTCTGGCTAAACATATGCATCATCTCTCTCTCTCTCTCTCGCTCTCGCTCTCGCTCTCGCTCTCGCTCTCGCTCTCTCTCCCGCTCTCTCTTGTTCTCTCTCTCTCTTGTTCTCTCTCTCTCTTGTTCTCTCTCTCTCTTGTTCTCTCTCTCTCTCTCTCTCTCTCTCTCTCTCTCTCTCTCTCTCTCTCTCTCTCTCTCTCTCTCTCTCGCTGTCTGTCGCTCTGTCTCTCTCTCGCTCTCTCTCCCTCTCCCTCTCTCTCTCTCTCTCTTGTTCCCTCTCTCTCTCTCTCTCTCTCTCCGCCATCATCAGTTGACCTCATTCTGAGGGTGTGCACGCGTGCCTACGTTCCTGTGATTTCTGAGCAGATTCCATCAGTATCCTGAGGCCTTGTAATCAGCATCATATCTGACTCTGAGTAATATATCTGTGTACCGAGGAGCGATGAGCTGTGCTCTCTCTCTCCGCCCCTGTGTGAAACACGATGCCGTGCTACGGTAGCTAACTCCGCTAGCCCTGACTGAGGTTATATAGGTCGGTATCAATACAACCTCACAATACGGTGCAGAGCGTTCAATCTAGCTGCTGTGAGGGGGGGGCAGGAAGACCCCCCCCAGCTTCGCTAAAACCACTGACGAATACGTGCTGTTTTCAAGGGATTGTTAAATAACTGTTATAACTATTTGGTTTTTAATATCATCACCTCTTGACGAGTCACTACGACACGTTTCCCATTATTCCACGTTGACTTCTGTCGTCGGAGTTATATAGGAAGTGACTGCATGCTTTTCATGATCAGTAAACCTCAATTGATCAATTTATTTTCAGATACACTATATATACAAAGGTATGTGGACACCCCTTCAAATTAGTGGATTCGGCTATTTCAGCCACACCCGTTGCTGAAAGGTGTATCAAATCGAGCACGCGGCCATGCAATCTCCATAGACAAACATTGGCAGTAGATTGGCCTTACTGAAGAGCTCAGTGACTTTCAACGTGGCACCGTCATAGGATGCCAGCTTTCCAACAAGTTTGTTTATCAAATTTCTGCCCTGCTAGAGCTGCCCCGGTCAACTGTAAGTCCTATTATTTGTGACGTGGAAACGTCTAGGAGCAACAACGGCTCTGCCGCGAAGTGGTAGGCCACACAATTGGACCACTGAGTGCTGAAGCGCTTAGCGTGTAAAAAATTGTCTGTTGCAACACTCACTACCGAGTTCCAAACTGCCTCTGGAGGCAACGTCAGGACAAGAACTGTTCGTCAGGAGCTTCATGAAATGGGTTCCCGTGGAGAACTCTATCTGCCACAATGCATAGGGCCGACTGTAAAGTTTGGTGGAGGAGGAATAATGGTCTGGGGCTGTTTTTCATGGTTCGGGTCCCTTAGTTCCAGTCAAGGGAAATATTAACACTACAGCATACAATGACATTCTAGACCAGGGGTGGGCAACTCCAGTCGTCGAGGGCCTGATTGGTGTTACACCCCCCCGTCCCCGTCCCCCCGTCCCTAGCAAACACAGCTGATTAATCAAATTGCATTCTAAACTGAAGATCATGATTAGGTGATTATTGGAGTCAGGTGTGTTAGCTGGGGCAAAACTGTGACACCAATCAGGCCCTCGAGGACTGGAATTGCCCATCCCTGTTCTAGACGATTCTGTACTATGCCCCCGTGCACAAAGCGAAGTCCATGTAGAAATGGTTTTGAGGTCGGTGTAGAAGAACTTGACTGGCCTGCACAGAGCCCTGACCTCAACCCCATTGAACACCTTTGGGATGAATTGGAATGCCGGCTGGGAGACAGGCCTAATCGCCCCAACATCCGTGCCCGACCTCACTAATGCTCGTGTGACTGGCAACAAGCAGGTGTCCACATCCTGTTGGTCATGTTATGTACGTGAGGGTAGCCAGATCCATTTGGCATGAGGCTAGCTAGCTAAACAAACAACATGTTTCATTTAGCTTGCTAGGCTTTTAGCTCGGCTTTTAGCTCGGCTTTTAGCTCGGCTTTTAGCTCGGCTTTTAGCTCGGCTTTTAGCTCGGCTTTTGGAAATGAGCTTGACATCGGCAAGTCCTCGTCCTGGTAAAGTTGCCAGTCTCTTCTCTCTCCCCCCTTTCTCCCTCTGTCTCTCTCCCCCCTTCCCCCCTCTCTCTCTCTTTCTCTCTCCCCCCTTCTCCCCTCTCTCTCTCTTTCTCTCTCCCCCCTTCCCCCCTTTCTCCCTCTGTCTCTCTCCCACTCCCCCTCTCTCTTTCTCTCTCCCCTCTCTCCCCTCTTCCCCCTGCTCTCCCTCTCTGTCTCTCTCCCACTCCCCCTCGCCCCCCCCTCTCTCTCCCTCTCTGTCTCTATCCCACTCTCTCTCTCACCCCTCCCCCCCTCTCTCTCTCCCTCTCTGTCTCTCTCCCACTCCCCCTCTCTCTGTCTCTCTCGCCCCTCCCCCTCTCTCGCCTCTCGCCTCTCCCTCTGTGTATTAACCCAGTAAAGCAGGTGAAGAGATGCAGGGGTTAACGAGGCTGCGGCTGGGAGCAGAACAGCGCAGGCCTAGTCTCATACCCTCAGATATGTCCCTGTCAGATGGTTCCAGCAGCTCTGGGTGATGTGTAATCAGGTTGGCTCAGTACAGCTCAGCTCTGCTTGGTTTGGCTCGTTTTATCACTGTGGAAAGGGTGTCCGTGTGTGCATGTTAAATGACCCGGTCAGCATGAACATCTGAGTGTCCCCTGGGTGCTTTGTCCCTGGCACCACGACCATGTCTGGGTTGGTTTGTGTCACCCTCATCTGGTGTACTGAACTGGTTTGCCAAGCTTTGCAGACTAGAGTCTGTATTTATCTGTACCTGAGGTAACAGATATCTCTCGTTGAACAGAACCAATCGCATTCTATTCTAACATTCTGTTCTGTGGATTGGAATGTTCCATGGTGGAATGTGACCACAGGAAATAGAAGACATTTGTACGGCCAGCGGGGTTCAGTTGAGGCTGCTGGGTTCATTTGCATTTAAGTCATTTAGCAGACGCTCTTATCCAGAGCGACTTACAAATTGGAATGTTCATACATATTCATCCTGGTTCAGTCGAGAGGCTGCCGGGGTTCAGTCGAGAGGCTGCCGGGGTTCAGTCGAGAGGCTGCCGGGGTTCAGTCGAGAGGCTGCCGGGGTTCAGTCGAGAGGCTGCCGGGGTTCAGTCGAGAGGCTGCCGGGGTTCAGTCGAGAGGCTGCCGGGGTTCAGTCGAGAGGCTGCCGGTGTTCAGTCGAGAGGCTGCCGGGGTTCAGTCGAGAGGCTGCCGGGTTCAGTCGAGAGGCCGCTGGGTTCAGTCGAGAGGCCGCTGGGTTCAGTGGAGAGGCCGCCGGGTTCAGTGGAGAGGCCGCCGGGTTCAGTTGAGAGGCCGCCGGGTTCAGTTGAGAGGCCGCCGGGTTCAGTTGAGAGGCTGCGGGGTTCATTTCAGAGCCGGAGGCTGCAGGGTAGAGAGGGAGTAAGACCTGCAGGGTAGAGAGGGAATGAGATCTGTAGGTTTAGAGGGAATGAGACCTGTAGGTTTAGAGGGAATGAGACCTGTAGGTTTAGAGGGAATGAGACCTGTAGGTTTAGAGGGAATGAGACCTGTAGGTTTAGAGGGAATGAGATCTGTAGGTTTAGAGGGAATGAGACCTCTGCAGGGTAGAGAGGGAATGAGACCTGTAGGTTTAGAGGGAATGAGACCTGCAGGGTAGAGAGGGAATGAGACCTGCAGGGTAGAGAGGGAGTGAGACCTGCAGGGTAGAGAGGGAATGAGACCTGTAGGTTTAGAGGGAATGAGACCTGTAGGTTTAGAGGGAGTGAGACCTGCAGGGTAGAGAGGGAATGAGACCTGTAGGTTTAGAGGGAATGAGACCTGTAGGTTTAGAGGGAATGAGATCTGCAGGGTAGAGAGGGAGTAAGATCTGTAGGTTTAGAGGGAATGAGACCTGCAGGGTAGAGAGGGAATGAGACCTGCAGGGTAGAGAGGGAGTAAGACCTGTAGGTTTAGAGGGAATGAGACCTGCAGGGTAGAGAGGGAATGAGACCTGCAGGTTTAGAGGGAATAAGACCTGTAGGTTTAGAGGGAGTGAGACCTGCAGGGTAGAGAGGGAATGAGACCTGTAGGTTTAGAGGGAATGAGACCTGTAGGTTTAGAGGGAATGAGACCTGCAGGGTAGAGAGGGAATGAGACCTGTAGGTTTAGAGGGAATGAGACCTCTGCAGGGTAGAGAGGGAATGAGACCTGTAGGTTTAGAGGGAATGAGACCTGTAGGTTTAGAGGGAATGAGACCCGTAGGTTTAGAGGGAATGAGACCCGTAGGTTTCGAGGGAATGAGACCTGTAGGTTTAGAGGGAATGAGACCTGTAGGTTTAGAGGGAATGAGACCTGTAGGTTTAGAGGGAATGAGACCTGTAGGTTTAGAGGGAGTGAGACCTGCAGGGTAGAGAGGGAATGAGACCTGTAGGTTTAGAGGGAATGAGACCTGTAGGTTTAGAGGGAATGAGACCTGCAGGGTAGAGAGGGAGTGAGACCTGCAGGGTAGAGAGGGAATGAGACCTGTAGGTTTAGAGGGAATGAGACCTGTAGGTTTAGAGGGAATGAGACCTGCAGGGTAGAGAGGGAGTGAGACCTGCAGGGTAGAGAGGGAATGAGACCTGTAGGTTTAGAGGGAATGAGACCTGTAGGTTTAGAGGGAATGAGACCTGTAGGTTTAGAGGGAATGAGACCTGTAGGTTTAGAGGGAATGAGACCTGTAGGTTTAGAGGGAATGAGACCTGTAGGTTTAGAGGGAATGAGACCTGTAGGTTTAGAGGGAATGAGACCTGCAGGGTAGAGAGGGAATGAGACCTGTAGGTTTAGAGGGAATGAGACCTGTAGGTTTAGAGGGAATGAGATCTGTAGGTTTAGAGGGAATGAGACCTGTAGGTTTAGAGGGAATGAGACCTGTAGGTTTAGAGGGAATGAGACCTGCAGGGTAGAGAGGGAATGAGACCTGTAGGTTTAGAGGGAATGAGATCTGCAGGGTAGAGAGGGAATGAGACCTGTAGGTTTAGAGGGAATGAGACCTGTAGGTTTAGAGGGAATGAGATCTGCAGGGTAGAGAGGGAAGTAAGACCTGTAGGGTAGAGAGGGAATGAGACCTGTAGGTTTAGAGGGAATGAGACCTGTAGGTTTAGAGGGATTGAGATCTGCAGGGTAGAGAGGGAATGAGACCTGTAGGTTTAGAGGGAATGAGATCTGCAGGGTAGAGAGGGAATGAGACCTGTAGGTTTAGAGGGAATGAGACCTGTAGGTTTAGAGGGAATGAGATCTGCAGGGTAGAGAGGGAGTAAGACCTGTAGGGTAGAGAGGGAATGAGACCTCTGCAGGGTAGAGAGGGAGTAAGACCTGTA
>NC_074703.1:3036084-3041084 GCF_029448725.1 Salvelinus fontinalis | reverse complement strand
AGCTACCTCTGATTAGCATGTAGCTGGGTGTTGACAGTGTTTACCACAGCACCATAAAGCTACATCTGATTAGCATGTAGCTGGGTGTTGCCAGTGTTAGCCACAGTGCCATAAAGCTACCTCTGATTAGCATGTAGCTGGGTGTTGACAGTGTTTACCACAGCACCATAAAGATACCTCTGATTAGCATGTAGCTGGGTGTTGACAGTGTTAGCCACAGTACCATAAAGCTACCTCTGATTAGCATGTAGCTGGGTGTTGACAGTGTTAGCCACAGTACCATAAAGATACCTCTGATTAGCATGTAGCTGGGTGTTGACAGTGTTAGCCACAGTACCATAAAGATACCTCTGATTAGCATGTAGCTGGGTGTTGACAGTGTTAGCCACAGTACCATAAAGATACCTCTGACTAGCATGTTTCAGAGCTACTGTTGTTTTGCCCGACTAGCAGCGCGGCAGTAATAAAATGCAGTCTATACCCATCAACCCCGGGAGAATGTACACAAGATCAGCTAAGACTGAAATGTACAGCAGTAGATGTCTTACAGTGAGCTGTGTTGAGACTCCAGTGTATAAATACATAAGTGGTGTGTGTGTGTGTTTATAAACAGTATGACTAAAATACATCAGGGAGACCGTATTTAAATACACAGTGTGAAATAGGAAGTTGCCAGTGGTTCAACCTCTCTATAGCAGGGGACAGCAGGGGACAGCATCGGACATCAGGGGACCGCATGGGACATCAGGGGACAGCATGGGACATCAGGGGACATCAGGGGACATCAGGGGACAGCATGGGACATCAGGGGACATCAGGGGACAGCATGGGACATCAGGGGACATCAGGGGACATCAGGGGACATCAGGGGACCGCATGGGACATCAGGGGACAGCATGGGACATCAGGGGACCGCATGGGACATCAGGGGACCGCATGGGACATCAGGGGACCGCATGGGACATCAGGGGACCGCATGGGACATCAGGGGACCGCATGGGACATCAGGGGACCGCATGGGACATCAGGGGACCGCATGGGACATCAGGGGACCGCATGGGACATCAGGGGACCGCATGGGACATCAGGGGACATCAGGGGACAGCATGGGACATCAGGGGACAGCAGGGGACAGCATCGGACATCAGGGGACCGCATGGGACATCAGGGGACCGCATGGGACATCAGGGGACCGCATGGGACATCAGGGGACCGCATGGGACATCAGGGGACCGCATGGGACATCAGGGGACCGCATGGGACATCAGGGGACATCAGGGGACAGCATGGGACATCAGGGGACAGCATGGGACAGCATGGGACATCAGGGGACAGCATGGGACAGCAGGGGACCGCATGGGACATCAGGGGACCGCATGGGACATCAGGGGACCGCATGGGACATCAGGGGACCGCATGGGACATCAGGGGACAGCAGGGGACCGCATGGGACATCAGGGGACAGCAGGGGACAGCATGGGACAGCAGGGGACAGCATGGGACATCAGGGGACCGCATGGGACAGCATGGGACATCAGGGGACCGCATGGGACAGCAGGGGACAGCATGGGACAGCATGGGACAGCATGGGACAGCATGGGACATCAGGGGACAGCATGGGACATCAGGGGACAGCATGGGACAGCATGGGACATCAGGGGACAGCATGGGACATCAGGGGACAGCATGGGACCGCATGGGACATTAGGGGACCGCATGGGACATTAGGGGACCGCATGGGACAGCATGGGACATCAGGGGACAGCATGGGACATTAGGGGACAGCAGGGGTGGCTGAGTGTGTGTGTGTTTGTGAGTATGAGGTGTTATCAAACACTTGTGTGTGTGTTTGATAGCTTGTGTGAGTGACTGTGTATCGTCTGGTAGTCAGCTAGGGATGGCCTTTCAACAATCTGATGGTGATAGAAGCTGTTCAACAGTGTCGGTCTTGGTGCCTGATGCACCTGTACTGTCTCTGTCAGATAGTAGCAGGGTGAACAGTCCATGGCTGAGTTGCTTAATGATCTTCTTGGCCTTCCTCTAACACCGGGTGCTGTAGATGTCCTGGAGGGCAGGCAGTGTGCCCCCCGGTGATGTTGTGGGCTGCCGGGTGCTGTAGATGTCCTGGCGGGCAGGCAGTGTGCCCCCCGGTGATGTTGTGGGTTGCCGGGTGCTGTAGATGTCCTGGAGGGCAGGCAGTGTGCCCCCCGGTGATGTTGTGGGTTGCCGGGTGCTGTAGATGTCCTGGAGGGCAGGCAGTGTGCCCCCCGGTGATGTTGTGGGCTGCCGGGTGCTGTAGATGTCCTGGAGGGCAGGCAGTGTGCCCCCCGGTGATGTTGTGGGTTGCCGGGTGCTGTAGATGTCCTGGAGGGCAGGCAGTGTGCCCCCCGGTGATGTTGTGGGTTGCCGGGTGCTGTAGATGTCCTGGAGGGCAGGCAGTGTGCCCCCCGGTGATGTTGTGGGCTGCCGGGTGCTGTAGATGTCCTGGAGGGCAGGCAGTGTGCCCCCCGGTGATGTTGTGGGCTGCCGCACCACCCTCTGGAGAACCATGTGGTTGACGGCGGAGAAGTTGCCATACCAGGCGGTGACGCAGCCTGACAGGGTGCTCTCAATGGTGCATCTGTAGAGGTTTGTGAGGGTCTTAGGCGCCAAGCCGCCTGAGGTTGTAGAGGCCTTCTTCAACACCGTGTCGGTGTGGCGAAACCATTTCAGGTCCTCGATGATGTCAGAGCACAACAGCACTCAGCACATCATACAGCATAGTACACTACTATGGGGCATGGTCAAAACTAGTACACTATATAGGGAGTAGGGTTCCATTTGAGACACAGCCTACGTGTGGTGGTGTCCTGTCTTCTACTGTCCCTGTCATTACCTGTTGCCCAGAAACAGAGGGGCATGACTTTCTGGAGACGTTGTCAAGGAAGTGACAACAACATGTCCTCCTCTATGGGAGTGGACTAGAGGATTCTAACAATAACCCCAATAGAGGAAGTGACAACACCATGTCCTCCTCCTCTATGGGAGTGGACTAGAGGATTCTAACAATAACCCCAATAGAGGAAGTGACAACACCATGTCCTCCTCCTCTATGGGAGTGGACTAGAGGAGTCTAACAATAACCCCAATAGAGGAAGTGACAACACCATGTCCTCCTCCTCTATGGGAGTGGACTAGAGGATTCTAACAATAACCCCAATAGAGGAAGTGACAACACCATGTCCTCCTCCTCTATGGGAGTGGACTAGAGGATTCTAACAATAACCCCAATAGAGGAAGTGACAACACCATGTCCTCCTCCTCTATGGGAGTGGACTAGAGGATTCTAACAATAACCCCAATAGAGGAAGTGACAACACCATGTCCTCTATGGGAGTGGACTAGAGGATTCTAACAATAACCCCAATAGAGGAAGTGACAACACCATGTCCTCCTCCTCTATGGGAGTGGACTAGAGGAGTCTAACAATAACCCCAATAGAGGAAGTGACAACACCATGTCCTCCTCCTCTATGGGAGTGGACTAGAGGATTCTAACAATAACCCCAATAGAGGAAGTGACAACACCATGTCCTCCTCCTCTATGGGAGTGGACTAGAGGATTCTAACAATAACCCCAATAGAGGAAGTGACAACACCATGTCCTCCTCCTCTATGGGAGTGGACTAGAGGATTCTAACAATAACCCCAATAGAGGAAGTGACAACACCATGTCCTCTATGGGAGTGGACTAGAGGATTCTAACAATAACCCCAATAGAGGAAGTGACAACACCATGTCCTCCTCCTCTATGGGAGTGGACTAGAGGAGTCTAACAATAACCCCAATAGAGGAAGTGACAACACCATGTCCTCCTCCTCTATGGGAGTGGACTAGAGGATTCTAACAATAACCCCAATAGAGGAAGTGACAACACCATGTCCTCCTCCTCTATGGGAGTGGACTAGAGGAGTCTAACAATAACCCCAATAGAGGAAGTGACAACACCATGTCCTCCTCTATGGGAGTGGACTAGAGGATTCTAACAATAACCCCAATAGAGGAAGTGACAACACCATGTCCTCCTCCTCTATGGGAGTGGACTAGAGGAGTCTAACAATAACCCCAATAGAGGAAGTGACAACACCATGTCCTCTATGGGAGTGGACTAGAGGATTCTAACAATAACCCCAATAGAGGAAGTGACAACACCATGTCCTCCTCCTCTATGGGAGTGGACTAGAGGAGTCTAACAATAACCCCAATAGAGGAAGTGACAACACCATGTCCTCTATGGGAGTGGACTAGAGGATTCTAACAATAACCCCAATAGAGGAAGTGACAACAACATGTCCTCCTCTATGGGAGTGGACTAGAGGATTCTAACAATAACCCCAATAGAGGAAGTGACAACAACATGTCCTCCTCTATGGGAGTGGACTAGAGGATTCTAACAATAACCCCAATAGAGGAAGTGACAACACCATGTCCTCCTCCTCTTTGGGAGTGGACTAGAGGATTCTAACAATAACCCCAATAGAGGAAGTGACAACAACATGTCCTCCTCCTCTATGGGAGTGGACTAGAGGAGTCTAACAATAACCCCAATAGAGGAAGTGACAACACCATGTCCTCCTCCTCTATGGGAGTGGACTAGAGGATTCTAACAATAACCCCAATAGAGGAAGTGACAACACCATGTCCTCTATGGGAGTGGACTAGAGGATTCTAACAATAACCCCAATAGAGGAAGTGACAACACCATGTCCTCTATGGGAGTGGACTAGAGGATTCTAACAATAACCCCAATAGAGGAAGTGACAACACCATGTCCTCTATGGGAGTGGACTAGAGGAGTCTAACAATAACCCCAATAGAGGAAGTGACAACACCATGTCCTCCTCCTCTATGGGAGTGGACTAGAGGATTCTAACAATAACCCCAATAGAGGAAGTGACAACACCATGTCCTCCTCCTCTATGGGAGTGGACTAGAGGATTCTAACAATAACCCCAATAGAGG
>NC_074703.1:2983584-3033584 GCF_029448725.1 Salvelinus fontinalis | reverse complement strand
GGATGCAAGGTGGTATACTGCTGGCTTATATAGTGCTCTACATTTTACCAGAGCCCTATGCCCTGGTGAAAAGTAGTGCTCTATGTAGGGAATAGGATGGCATTTTGGCATGCAGACTCAGAGGGAAAGCAGAAGTCCTGGAGCCAATAGGCAGACAGCATAGAGCTGCTATGTGACCCAGGCTCTGAGAGACAGACTCAGACGGAAGGCAGACGTCCTGGAGCCAATAGGCAGACAGCATAGAGCTGCTATATGACCCAGGCTCTGAGAGACAGACTCAGACGGAAGGCAGACGTCCTGGAGCCAATAGGCAGACAGCATAGATCTGCTATATGACCCAGGCTCTGAGAGACAGACTCAGAGGGAAGGCAGAAGTCAATAGGCAGACAGCATAGAGCTGCTATATGACCCAGGCTCTGAGAGACAGACTCAGAGGGAAGGCAGACGTCCTGGAGCCAATAGGCAGACAGCTTAGAGCTGCTATATGACCCAGGCTCTGAGAGACAGACTCAGACGGAAGGCAGACGTCCTGGAGCCAATAGGCAGACAGCATAGAGCTGCTATATGACCCAGGCTCTGAGAGACAGACTCAGAGGAGCACGCTGGTGACTCACTTCAAACCACGGTGTGTTTGTCACTTTCAATAAAGATTTGGGTTTTTGAATCCTGCTGGTCTATTTTTAATGGAGGTGCCACCGCTCTCTGTCTCTGTCTGTCTCTCTCTCTCTCTCTGTCTCTCTCTGTGTCCATCAATTCAATTTAAGGGCTTTATTGGCAAGGGAAACATATGTTTACATTGCCAAAGCAAGTGAAATAGATAATAAACAAAACAATATCAAGTGAACAGTTAACATTATACTCACAAATGTTCCGAAGGAATAGAGACATTTCAAATGTTATGTCTATATACAGTGTTGTAATGACGTGCCTCTCTCTGTCTCTCTCCTAACTCTCTGTCTCTATCTCTGTCCTAAGTCTCTGTCTCTCTCCTAACTCTCTGTCTCTATCTCTGTCCTAAGTCTCTGTCTCTCTCCTAACTCTCTGTCTCTCTCCTAACTCTCTGTCTCTCTCCTAACTCTCTGTCTCTATCTCTGTCCTAACTCTCTGTCTCTCTCCTAACTCTCTGTCTCTCTCCTAACTCTCTGTCTCTCTCCTAACTCTCTGTCTCTATCTCTGTCCTAACTCTCTGTCTCTCTCCTAACTCTCTGTCTCTATCTCTGTCCTAAGTCTCTGTCTCTCTCCTAACTCTCTGTCTCTCTCCTAACTCTCTGTCTCTCTCCTAACTCTCTGTCTCTCTCCTAACTCTCTGTCTCTATCTCTGTCCTAACTCTCTGTCTCTCTCCTAACTCTCTGTCTCTATCTCTGTCCTAAGTCTCTGTCTCTCTCCTAAGTCTCTGTCTCTCTCCTAACTCTCTGTCTCTCTCCTAACTCTCTGTCTCTCTCCTAACTCTCTGTCTCTATCTCTGTCCTAACTCTCTGTCTCTCTCCTAACTCTCTGTCTCTATCTCTGTCCTAAGTCTCTGTCTCTCTCCTAACTCTCTGTCTCTCTCCTAACTCTCTGTCTCTCTCCTAACTCTCTGTCTCTCTCCTAACTCTCTGTCTCTCTCCTAACTCTCTGTCTCTCTCCTAACTCTCTGTCTCTCTCCTAACTCTCTGTCTCTGTCTCTCTCCTAACTCTCTGTCTCTCTCCTAACTCTCTGTCTCTGTCTCTCTCCTAACTCTCTGTCTCTCTCCTAACTCTCTGTCTCTGTCTCTCTCCTAACTCTCTGTCTCTGTCTCTCTCCTAACTCTCTGTCTCTCTCCTAACTCTCTGTCTCTGTCTCTCTCCTAACTCTCTGTCTCTCTCCTAACTCTCTGTCTCTGTCCTAACTCTCTGTCTCTGTGTCTCTCCTAACTCTCTGGCTCTCTCCTAACTCTCTGTCTCTGTCCTAACTCTCTGTCTCTGTCTCTCTCCTAACTCTCTGTCTCTCTCCTAACTCTCTGTCTCTCTCCTAACTCTCTGTCTCTCTCCTAACTCTGTCTCTCTCCTAACTCTCTGTCTCTCTCCTAACTCTCTGTCTCTGTCCTAACTCTGTCTCTCTCCTAACTCTGTCTCTGTCTCTCTCCTAACTCTCTGTCTCTGTCTCTCTCCTAACTCTCTGTCTCTCTCCTAACTCTCTGTCTCTCTCCTAACTCTCTGTCTCTCTCCTAACTCTCTGTCTCTGTCCTAACTCTCTGTCTCTGTCCTAACTCTCTGTCTCTCTCCTAACTCTCTGTCTCTGTCCTAACTCTCTGTCTCTGTCCTAACTCTCTGTCTCTGTCCTAACTCTCTGTCTCTATCTCTGTCCTAACTCTCTGTCTCTATCTCTGTCCTAAGTCTCTGTCTCTATCTCTGTCCTAACTCTCTGTCTCTCTCCTAACTCTCTGTCTCTCTCCTAACTCTCTGTCTCTGTCTCTCGTCTAACTCTCTTTCTCTCTCCTCTCTTTCTCTCTCTATCTCCTAACTCTCTCTCTCTGCCTTTCTCTATCTCTCTCTGCCTTTCTCTCTATCTCTCTCTGTCTATCTCTCTCTGTCTCTGTCTCTCTCCTATATCTCTCTCTCTCTGTCTCTCTCCTTCTCTATCCTCTGCTAATATAAATGAAATCTGAGGCATTAGATGACAGCAAAAGTTTAGTTGTGTAGCTCTTAGCATCAGAAAATGCTGAGGGGGTGTTTGTCTTGAATGGCCTATTTCATATTGCATTCGATTTGGGTAAGTGCAGTGAAGTGGGCCGCGTTCCCCTTTAATCGGCCCGCCTAGAGAGAGAGAGCGTCCTCCATCACTCATCAGTCTCATAGTCTCCAGCCCTGCCTGGCACCAAATACCCACTAAACACCCATGTGACTGACTCCTGCTGTCTCCCTCTGACTTCCCTTGTCTCCTCCCTTCCTCCACCTCTCTCTACCTCTTCTTTTTCATCCCTCTCATCAGTCTTTGATCTGTCTGGCCTGATCCGTCTGGCCTGGTCAAAATCAAAGAGGTGACAGGATATTTCATGTATTTATGCCTTTGTCCAACTCGGTGCTGCGCTCAGTAAATGTTGGTGGGATTAGCATAAGGGTTGCATGATGCAGAAGGAGAGGGGCGAAGGAGAGGGGGCGAAGGAGAGGGGGCGAAGGAGAGGGGGCGAAGGAGAGGGGGCGAAGGAGAGGGGGCGAAGGAGAGGGGGCGAAGGAGAGGGGCGAAGGAGAGGGGCGAAGGAGAGGGGCGAAGGAGAGGCCAGCCAGGCCTTGGAGAGTGGGTGGTGGAGAACAGTGTGTGTGTGTGTGTGTGTGTGTGTGTGTGTGTGTGTGTGTGTGTGTGTGTGTGTGTGTGTGTGTGTGTGTGTGTGTTGACTGCTTAGCCTGAGCTACGGTTCTTGTTTAATGCCGGGTGTAATTTATAGGCCGCTTCTCAGCAAGGCTTTGTTTCTCTAATGAGTTGAAAACAGCATATAAAACCTATCCCACAGTGACTGGAAACTAATGTCTATACATCTATAGTGACTGGATCTAATGTCTATACATCTATAGTGACTGGAACTAATGTCTATACGTCTATAGTGACTGGAACTAATGTCTATACGTCTATAGTGACTGGAACTAATGTCTATACATCTATAGTGACTGGATCTAATGTCTATACGTCTATAGTGACTGGATCTAATGTCTATACGTCTATAGTGACTGGATCTAATGTCTATACGTCTATAGTGACTGGATCTAATGTCTATACGTCTATAGTGACTGGATCTAATGTCTATACGTCTATAGTGACTGGAACTAATGTCTATACATCTATAGTGACTGGATCTAATGTCTATACGTCTATAGTGACTGGATCTAATGTCTATACGTCTATAGTGACTGGATCTAATGTCTATACGTCTATAGTGACTGGAACTAATGTCTATACATCTATAGTGACTGGATCTAATGTCTATACATCTATACATCTATAGTGACTGGATCTAATGTCTATGCGTCTATAGTGACTGGATCTAATGTCTATATGTCTATAGTGACTGGATCTAATGTCTATACATCTATAGTGACTGGATCTAATGTCTATACATCTATAGTGACTGGATCTAATGTCTATACGTCTATAGTGACTGGAACTAATGTCTATACGTCTATAGTGACTGGAACTAATGTCTATACATCTATAGTGACTGGATCTAATGTCTATACATCTATACATCTATAGTGACTGGATCTAATGTCTATACGTCTATAGTGACTGGATCTAATGTCTATACATCTATAGTGACTGGATCTAATGTCTATACATCTATAGTGACTGGATCTAATGTCTATACGTCTATAGTGACTGGAACTAATGTCTATACGTCTATAGTGACTGGAACTAATGTCTATACGTCTATAGTGACTGGATCTAATGTCTATACATCTATACATCTATAGTGACTGGATCTAATGTCTATACGTCTATAGTGACTGGATCTAATGTCTATACGTCTATAGTGACTGGATCTAATGTCTATACATCTATAGTGACTGGATCTAATGTCTATACATCTATAGTGACTGGATCTAATGTCTATACATCTATAGTGACTGGATCTAATGTCTATACATCTATAGTGACTGGAACAATTCTTAAGTTATTACATGTTATTCTCATGTTATTCTCATGTTATGACCACGTTGTTACCACGTTATTCTCATGTTGTTACCACGTTATTCTCATGTTATTACCATGTTATTCTCATGTTATTACCATGTTATTCTCATGTTATTACCATGTTATTCTCATGTTATTACCATGTTATTCTCATGTTATTACCATGTTATTCTCATGTTATTACCATGTTATTCTCATGTTATTACCATGTTATTCTCATGTTATTACCACGTTGTCACCACGTTATTCTCATGTTATTACCACATTGTCACCACGTTGTCACCACGTTATTCTCATGTTATTACCACATTGTCACCACATTATTACCACGTTATTACCACATTATTACCACGTTGTCACCACGTTATTACCACGTTGTCACCACGTTATTACCACGTTGTCACCACGTTGTTACCACGTTATTCTCATGTTATTACCACGTTGTGACCACGTTGTCACCACGTTGTTACCACGTTGTCACCACGTTATTCTCACGTTATTACCACGTTGTTACCACGTTGTCACCACGTTATTCTCATGTTATTACCACGTTGTGACCACGTTATTCTCATGTTAGTTCACCACGTTATTACCAGATGTTGAGCTGTTTAACTGACCCTGGCCTCCTCTGTCTCTCTACAGGGTGACACCAGACACAGTGAACGATGCGTGAATACAAGTTAGTAGTCCTCGGCTCTGGAGGTGTGGGCAAGTCTGCTCTGGTAAGTTATCCCTCTCTCTCTCCATCTGTCTCCAACCCCCTTTGGGTTGCACAGGGCCATAGGTTACCTAAATAGAACCTAGTTCATCCTACTGGCCATAGGTTACATAAATAGAACCTAGTTCATCCTACTGGCCATAGGTTACATAAATAGAACCTAGTTCATCCTACTGGCCATAGGTTACCTAAATAGAACCTAGTTCATCCTACTGGCCATAGGTTACATAAATAGAACCTAGTTCATCCTACTGGCCATAGGTTACATAAATAGAACCTAGTTCATCCTACTGGCCATAGGTTACATAAATAGAACCTAGTTCATCCTACTGGCCATAGGTTACATAAATAGAACCTAGTTCATCCTACTGGCCATAGGTTACATAAATAGAACCTAGTTCATCCTACTGGCCATAGGTTACCTAAATAGAACCTAGTTCATCCTACTGGCTTCTTAAGGCCCTCTATCCTTCCATTCCTCCATCCCTCCTCCCCTCTATTCTTCCATTCCTCCATCCCTCCTCCCCTCTATCCTTCCATTCCTCCATCCCTCCTCCCCTCTATTCTTCCATTCCTCCATCCCTCCTCCCCTCTATCCTTCCATTCCTCCATCCCTCCCTCCATCTCTCCCTCCCTCCCTCCATCCCCACTGTAACATCATCATGTGTATTGCTGTGGGACTCTAAATGTGTTTCTGGTGCTGCAACAAACATGATCACGTGTTGGAATGTACAGATTGTTATCTCACTGTTCATGTTGCTAGGAAGACATGTCACTGAGGTCGGAGATAGGAAAAGAGGTCGGAGATAGGAAAAGAGGTCGGAGATAGGAATAGAGGTCGGAGATAGGAATAGAGGTCGGAGATAGGATTTGAGGTCGGAGATAGGAATAGAGGTCGGAGTTAGGAATAGAGGTCGGAGTTAGGAATAGAGGTCGGAGTTAGGAATAGAGGTCGGAGATAGGAATAGAGGTCGGAGATAGGAATAGAGGTCGGAGTTAGGAATAGAGGTCGGAGTTAGGAATAGAGGTCGGAGTTAGGAATAGAGGTCGGAGTTAGGAATAGAGGTCGGAGTTAGGAATAGAGGTCGGAGTTAGGAATAGAGGTCGGAGTTAGGAATAGAGGTCGGAGTTAGGAATAGAGGTCGGAGTTAGGAATAGAGGTCGGAGTTAGGAATAGAGGTCGGAGTTAGGAATAGAGGTCGGAGTTAGGAATCGAGGTCGGAGATAGGAATCGAGGTCGGAGATAGGAATCGAGGTCGGAGATAGGAAAAAAGGTTGGAGATAGGAAAAGAGGTCACACGCCATTAGATCTTCTGAACAGAACATCGACTGTTTATTGATCTGATAAAATACATGCCATGTCATTCAGAGAGGAACCTCTAATGGCGACCCCTGTACATACTGCCATATAAAGATGATGGCTAGCGTGTTCTTTGGGTGACCCACGCGTACTGTTTTATAAAGTAGCTCGTCCTTTTAGAACGGCTAACAATAGCTTCTTTATCTCTCCATGTTGTCTGAATGTGTTGTCTCTACGTAGGCTAACTTTCTCCTAGCGCACCAGGCTAGTTAGTTCCATCCCACCAACAGTGGGAGAGAGAGAGGTCCTACTGGTGACACCATGGAGTCATTCTACTATGGGCAGAACAAGCAAACACCCCATTGGCTCTTTCTTCCTCTATAGCCCTCTACATCCCTCTACATCCCTCTATATCCCTCTACATCCCTCTATATCCCTCTACATCCCTCTACATCCCTCTACATCCCTCTATATCCCTCTACATCCCTCTATATCCCTCTATATCCCTCTATATCCCTCTACATCCCTCTATAGCCCTCTATAGCCCTCTACATCCCTCTATATCCCTCTATATCCCTCTATATCCCTCTATATCCCTCTATATCCCTCTATATCCCTCTATATCCCTCTATATCCCTCTATATCCCTCTACATCCCTCTATATCCCTCTACATCCCTCTACATCCCTCTACATCCCTCTACATCCCTCTATATCCCTCTACATCCCTCTATATCCCTCTATATCCCTCTACATCCCTCTATATCCCTCTACATCCCTCTATATCCCTCTACATCCCTCTATATCCCTCTATATCCCTCTATATCCCTCTATATCCCTCTATAGCCCTCTATAGCCCTCTACATCCCTCTATATCCCTCTATATCCCTCTATATCCCTCTATATCCCTCTATATCCCTCTATATCCCTCTACATCCCTCTATATCCCTCTACATCCCTCTATATCCCTCTACATCCCTCTATATCCCTCTACATCCCTCTATATCCCTCTACATCCCTCTATATCCCTCTACATCCCTCTATATCCCTTTATATCCCTATCTTATCATCACTTCCTCCCCATTTCTCTCTCGCTCTCTCTCGCTCTCTCTCGGTCTCTCTCGGTCTCTCTCTCTCTCGGTCTCTCTCTCTCTCGGTCTCTCTCTCTCTCTCTCTCGGTCTCTCTCTCTCTCTCTCTTGGTTTCTCTCTGTCTCTCTCTCTCTCTCTCTCTCTCTCTGTACGCTTGACCTCCCATTACATAGCAGGAATGCAGCCTCCCCCTGTATTGTCCATTAGTTCTAATTGGATCACTATAGAAGTGGTGGTGTAGAGAACTCCATTAGTTCTAATTGGATCACTATAGAAGTGGTGGTGTAGAGAACTCCATTAGTTCTAATTGGATCACTATAGAAGTGGTGGTGTAGAGAACTCCATTAGTTCTAATTGGATCACTATAGAAGTGGTGGTGTAGAGAACTCCATTAGTTCTAATTGGATCACTATAGACGTGGTGGTGTAGAGAACTCCATTAGTTCTAATTGGATCACTATAGAAGTGGTGGTGTAGAGAACTCCATTAGTTCTAATTGGATCACTATAGAAGTGGTGGTGTAGAGAACTCCATTAGTTCTAATTGGATCACTATAGAAGTGGTGGTGTAGAGAACTCCATTAGTTCTAATTGGATCACTATAGAAGTGGTGGTGTAGAGAACTCCATTAGTTCTAATTGGATCACTATAGAAGTGGTGGTGTAGAGAACTCCATTAGTTCTAATTGGATAGAGAGAGAGAGAGAGAGAGAGAGAGAGAGAGAAAGAGAGAGACTCATGTCAGAGTCCAGGCCACAGAGCGGTGCCTTGCCACAGCCGTAACTAGGCAACGGGTGTAACAGTTGCAGCGTGGGAACCAGGGTGCCGCCGCGAGTGGGTTTCACACAACCTCCCTTAGCTCTTTTTCCCAGGACATATGATTTAGTGTAGAGAAAGGAACAGAGGGAGAGGCAGAGCGTGAGCAAAACCCTCTCTCAGAGGCAGGGTAGTCATGTGATCCAGCTTCCCCCAATCAGAACCTTTCCAGATTTCCCCAGGACCAGATTGTGGCTGTAATGCAGAGCCATCTATTTGAACAGATAGTATAATCTACAGCCCTGTTTGGACCTGACCGCTCCCCATGGTCCTGATATTCACTATGGACCTTTAATACAGACACTAATGGAGCTAGCCTGCTGGACTCATTGTAGAGTCATTCATACATCTCCTGTTCCCTGGACAGGGAGTATAGGCTTAGAGCCACGTGTTGTTCAGAGGGAGGGAGGGAGGGAGGGGGATGGGGGGTAGAGAGGTAGAGGGGGGGTGAGAGGGAGGGGGGAGGGGGGTAGAGAGGTAGAGGGAGGGGAGGGGTACAGGGAAGTATAGGCTTCTAGCTCGAGCTGTGTTGTTCAGAGGGAGGGAGGGAGGGAGGGAGGGAGGGAGGGAGATGGATGGGGGGTAGAGAGGTAGATGGAGGGGAGGGGGGGACAGGGAAGTATAGGCTTCTAGCTCAAGCTATGTGTTCAGAGGGAGGGAGGGAGGGAGGGAGTGAGAGGGAGGGAGGGAGAAGTAGGGACGGAGGGAGGGAGGGAGGGGGTGAGAGGGAAGGAGATGGGGGGTGAAAGGGAGGGAGGGGGAGGTAGAGGGGGGGAGATGGGGGGTGAGAGGGAGGGAGGGAGGGAGGGGGAGGTAAAGGGGGGTGAGAGGGAGAGAGATTCTGTCAGACTTTGTCTCTGACAGTTTATTTTAGTAAGACAAAAATAATGGTGTTGCAAAAAAAGGTCCAGTTGCCATGACAACACATCCAAACTCCATCTAGACACTGTTGCCTTAGAGCACACATAAAACTATACATACCTCGGCCTAAACATCAGCACCACGGGTAACTTCCACAAAGCTGTGAACCATCTGAGAGACGAGGCAAGAAGGGCCTAAAACGCCATCAAAAGGAACATCAAATTTGACATACCAGTTAGGATCTGGCTAAAAATACTTGAATCATTTATAGAACCCATTTCCCTTTATGGTTGTGAGGTCTGGGGTCAGCTCACCAACCGATAATTCACAAAATGGGACAAACACCAAATTGAGACTCTGCATGCAGAATTCTGCAAAAACATCCTCTGTGTACAACGTAGAACACTAAATAATGCATGCAGAGCAGAATTAGGCCGATACCCGCTAATTATCAACATCCAGAAAAGACCCGTGAAATTCTACAACCACCTAAAAGGAAGAGATTCCCAAACCTTCCGTAACAAAGGCATCACATACAGAGAGATGAACCTGGAGAAGAGTCCCCTAAGCAAGCTGGTCCTAGGGCTCTGTTCACAAACACAAACACACCCCACAGAGCCCCAGGACAACAGCACAATTAGACCCAACCAAATCATGAGAAAACAAAAAGATAATTACTTGAATTAACAAAAAAACTGAGCAAACTACAATGCTATTTGGCCCTAAACAGAGAGTACACAGTGGCAGAATACCTGACCACTGTGACTGCCCCAAACTTAAGGAAAGCTTTGACTATGTACAGACTCAGTGAGCATAGCCTTGCTATTGAGAAAGGCCGCCGTAGGCAGACATGGCTCTCAAGAGAAGACAAGCTATGTGCACACTGCCCACAAAATGAGGTGGAAACTGAGCTGCACTTCCTAACCTCCTGCCCAATGTATGACCATATTAGAGACACATATTTCCCTCAGATTACACAGATCCACAAAGAATTTGAAAACAAACACGATTTTGATAAACTCCCATATCTACTGGGAGAAATTCCACAGTGTGCCATCACAGCAGCAAGATATGTGACCTGTTGCCACAAGAAAAGGGCAACCAGTGAAGAACAAACACCATTGTAAATACAACCCATATTTATGTTAATTTATCTTCCCTTTTGTACTTTAACTATTTGCACATTGTTACAACACTGTATATAGACATAATGTGACATTTGACATGTCTTTATTCTTTTAAAACTTTTGTGGGTGTTAATGTTTACTGGACACTTTCAATTTTTGAGAGAGATGAGTGAATGAGAGGATTTTTTATTTATTTAACCTTTTATTTAACTAGTCAAGTCCATTTTAAGAACAAATTCTTATTTACAATGACTGCCTACCCGGCCAAACCCTAACGACGATGGGCCAATTGTGCGCCGCCCCTATGGGACTCCCAATCACGGCCGGTTGTGATACAGCCTGGAATCGAACCAGGGTCTGTAGTGACGCCTCTAACACTGAGATGCAGTGTCTTAGATCGCTGCGCCACTCGGGAGGATGAAGTGCTGTCAGGCTGGTCTTTCCTCTGCCAGGCTGGTCTTTCCTCTGCCAGGCTGGTCTTTCCTCTGCCAGGCTGGTCTTTCCTCTGCCAGGCTGGTCTTTCCTCTGCCAGGCTGGTCTTTCCTCTGCCAGGCTGGTCTTTCCTCTGCCAGGCTGGTCCTTCCTCTGCCAGGCTGCTCTTTCCTCTGCCAGGCTGCTCTTTCCTCTGCCAGGCTGCTCTTTCCTCTGCCAGGCTGGTCCTTCCTCTGCCAGGCTGGTCTTTCCTCTGCCAGGCTGGTCTTTCCTCTGCCAGGCTGGTCTTTCCTCTGCCAGGCTGGTCTTTCCTCTGCCAGGCTGGTCTTTCCTCTGCCAGGCTGCTCTTTCCTCTGCCAGGCTGGTCCTTCCTCTGCCAGGCTGGTCCTTCCTCTGCCAGGCTGGTCTTTCCTCTGCCAGGCTGGTCCTTCCTCTGCCAGGCTGGTCCTTCCTCTGCCAGGCTGGTCTTTCCTCTGCCAGGCTGGTCCTTCCTCTGTCAGGCTGGTCTTTCCTCTGCCAGGCTGGTCTTTCCTCTGCCAGGCTGGTCCTTCCTCTGCCAGGCTGGTCCTTCCTCTGCCAGGCTGGTCTTTCCTCTGCCAGGCTGGTCTTTCCTCTGCCAGGCTGGTCTTTCCTCTGCCAGGCTGGTCTTTCCTCTGCCAGGCTGGTCTTTCCTCTGCCAGGCTCTGGGTTAGGCTTTCCTCTCTCTGGACATCTCTCTCTTTCACTTTCTCTCTCTCTCTCTCTCTTTCTTTCTTTCTCTCTCTCTGTCTCCCGCTCTCTCTTTCTCTCTCACTTTCTCTCTCTCTCTCTTTCTCTCTCTCTCTTTATCTCTCTCGCTCTCTCTCTCTCTCTGTCTGTCTCTCTCTCTTTCCCTCTCTCTCTGTCTCTCTCTCTTTCTTTCTCTCTCTTTCTCTCTCTCTGTCTACATGTCACTAGTAAGAAGCTCTGGTTCGCTCTATGAATGAATCTGGGTAAAGAATCCCAGGCTTCTGACGAGGGAGGGGCTGAAAAGCAATTATCTAATTTCAATGAGATCCTTTTTCCTCCTCCTGTCTTCCGTCACTCTCTCTCCCTTTCTTTTCACCACTCTCTCCTTCTCCAAAGATCTTCTGTCTAAATGCCTCCAGTGCCCTAGAATAGCTCTCACACTCACTCCTCTTATGTCCCAAACGGCACCCTATAGAGCACACTATACTGTCTAAGGAATAGGGTGTCATTGGGTCGTGGTCTAAAGTAGTGCACTATATAGGGAATAGGGTGTCATTGGGTCCAGGTCTAAAGTAGTGCACTATATATAGGGAATAGGGTGTCATTGGGTCCTGGTCTAAAGTAGTGCACTATATATAGGGAATAGGGTGTCATTGGGTCCTGGTCTAAAGTAGTGCACTATATAGGGAATAGGGTGTCATTGGGCTCTGGTCTAAAGTAGTGCACTATATAGGGAATATGGTGTCATTGGGTCCTGGTCTAAAGTAGTGCACTATATAGGGAATAGGGTGTCATTTGGGATCCACCCTCCGCATCTGCACCCCTACATTAGAGCTCCGGCAGTCCCGCTGGTGATTAGATTGATTTGTTTTAATTAATTACAAATGAAACTGAAGATTTTAAAAAGCTGAGAGAGAGAGAGAGAGGACTTCATGTCTTCACAAACGCAAACACACACTTCGAAGAGAGCAGATGCCAGAGAGTTCCAGACATGTTGACAAAGTGTGTGCGTGCGTTTGTTTGTTTGCATGTCTGGAGGGAAGAGTGGATTTAATCTGATCACTGGTGTGAATTCTGAGTCTGGAGGAAGAGGGGAAATGGGTTCATGTGTGTGTTTAGGACTATGTGTTCAGCACACATGCACGTGAGTGTGTTGAGGCTGGCTGGCTGACTGGCTGACTGGCTGACTGGCTGGCTGACTGGCTGACTGGCTGACTGGCTGGCTGGCTGGCTGACTGACTGACTGGCTGACTGGCTGGCTGGCATCCAGAGGGCCTGCCAGCAGAGCAGTGGCTGGCTGGCTGACTGGCTGGCTGACTGGCTGGCTGGCTGACTGGCTGACATCCAGAGGGCCTGCCAGCAGAGCAGTGACTGGCTGGCTGACTGGCTGGCTGACTGGCTGTCTGACTGTCTGACTGGATGGCTGACTGACTGGCTGGCTGTCTGACTGGCTGGCTGGCATCCAGAGGGCCTGCCAGCAGAGCAGTGACTGGCTGGCTGGCTGGCTGACTGGCTGGCTGACTGACTGGCTGGCTGGCTGGCATCCAGAGGGCCTGCCAGCAGAGCAGTGGCTAGGTGGCTGGGCTGTGTGCCTGCTTGTCTCTGACCAGAGTGATGCTACTCTGTCTGACTGGGACCAGGGGGTTGGTTCTGACCAGAGTGATGCTACTCTGTCTGACTGGGACCAGGGTGTTGGTTCTGACCAGAGTGATGCTACTCTGTCTGACTGGGACCAGGACGTTGTTTCTGACCAGAGTGATGCTACTCTGTCTGACTGGGACCAGGGTGTTGGTTCTGACCAGAGTGATGCTACTCTGTCTGACTGGGACCGGGATGTTGGTTCTGACCAGAGTGATGCTACTCTGTCTGACTGGGACCAGGGGGTTGGTTCTGACCAGAGTGATGCTACTCTGTCTGGCTGGGACCAGGACGTTGGTTCTGAACAGAGTGATGCTACTCTGTCTGACTGGGACCAGGGGGTTGGTTCTGACCAGAGTGATGCTACTCTGTCTGACTGGGACCAGGACGTTGGTTCTGACCAGAGTGATGCTACTCTGTCTGACTGGGACCAGGGGGTTGGTTCTGACCAGAGTGATGCTACTCTGTCTGACTGGGACCAGGGGGTTGGTTCTGACCAGAGTGATGCTACTCTGTCTGACTGGGACCAGGACGTTGGTTCTGACCAGAGTGATGCTACTCTGTCTGACTGGGACCAGGGGGTTGGTTCTGACCAGAGTGATGCTACTCTGTCTGACTGGGACCAGGACGTTGGTTCTGACCAGAGTGATGCTACTCTGTCTGACTGGGACCAGGGGGTTGGTTCTGACCAGAGTGATGCTACTCTGTCTGACTGGGACCAGGACGTTGGTTCTGACCAGAGTGATGCTACTCTGTCTGACTGGGACCAGGGGGTTGGTTCTGACCAGAGTGATGCTACTCTGTCTGACTGGGACCAGGGTGTTGGTTCTGACCAGAGTGATGCTACTCTGTCTGACTGGGACCAGGACGTTGGTTCTGACCAGAGTGATGCTACTCTGTCTGACTGGGACCAGGATGTTGGTTCTGACCAGAGTGATGCTAATCTGTCTGACTGGGACCAGGACATTGGTTCTGACCAGAGTGATGCTACTCTGTCTGACTGGGACCAGGATGTTGGTTCTGACCAGAGTGATGCTACTCTGTCTGACTGGGACCAGGACGTTGGTTCTGACCAGAGTGATGCTACTCTGTCTGACTGGGACCAGGACGTTGGTTCTGACCAGAGTGATGCTACTCTGTCTGACTGGGACCAGGGGGTTGGTTCTGACCAGAGTGATGCTACTCTGTCTGACTGGGACCAGGGTGTTGGTTCTGAACAGAGTGATGCTACTCTGTCTGACTGGGACCAGGACGTTGGTTCTGACCAGAGTGATGCTACTCTGTCTGACTGGGACCAGGACGTTGGTTCTGACCAGAGTGATGCTACTCTGTCTGACTGGGACCAGGACGTTGGTTCTGAACAGAGTGATGCTACTCTGTCTGACTGGGACCAGGGTAGTTTGTCTCTCCTGTTGTGGTCCAGTAGCAAACTGTTGCACGACCTGCTCTCAAGTGGGATTGGACGGCTGGAACAGAGGGTGACATGATGTGTTTGGAGTGTTGTATTGAGAGAAAAACGGCAGGTGACTCTCCCCTCTGTAGTATACATAGTAGTTCTATGTTAATAGTTCTATGTTAATAGGTCTGCCAGGTGACTCTCCCCTCTGTAGTATACATGGTGGTTCTATGTTAATAGTTCTATGTTAATAGTTCTACGTTAATATGTCTGCCAGGTGACTCTCCCCTTTATAGTATACATAGTAGTTCTATGTTAATAGTTCTATGTTAATAGGTCTGCCAGGTGACTCTCCCCTCTGTAGTATACATGGTGGTTCTATGTTAATAGTTCTATGTTATCATCTCTGTCCTGACCCACGTCCTCTCATCTCTACCTGTTCACCTGTCATCTCTGTCCTAACCCACGTCCTCTCATCTCTACCTGTTCACCTATCATCTCTGTCCTAACCCATGTCCTCTCATTTTGTAATCTGTACAGTCGACACACACACACACACACACACACACACACACACACACACACACACACACACACACACACACACACACACACACACACACACACACACAGAGAGTAGCCCTCACATCTTGTAACGTCCTCACTCTCACTGTCTGCCTGTGTTCTTCAGTCTCCTGACGTCCGTTAATCCCAGTCAGCTCAGTGTGTTCTTCAGTCTCTTGACATCCGTTAATCCCATTCAGCTCAGTGTGTTCTTCAGTCTCTTGACATCCGTTAATCCCAGTTAGCTCAGTGTGTTCTTCAGTCTCCTGACGTCCATTAATCCCAGTTAGCTCAGTGTGTTCTTCAGTCTCCTGACGTCCGTTAATCCCAGTCAGCTCAGTGTGTTCTTCAGTCTCCTGACGTCCGTTAATCCCAGTCAGCTCAGTGTGTTCTTCAGTCTCCTGACGTCCGTTAATCCCAGTCAGCTCAGTGTGTTCTTCAGTCTCCTGACGTCCGTTAATCCCAGTTAGCTCAGTGTGTTCTTCAGTCTCCTGACGTCCGTTAGTCTCAGTCAGCTCAGTGTGTTCTTCAGTCTCCTGACGTCCGTTAATCCCAGTCAGCTCAGTGTGTTCTTCAGTCTCCTGACGTCCATTAATCCCAGTCAGCTCAGTGTGTTCTTCAGTCTCCTGACGTCCGTTAATCCCAGTCAGCTCAGTGTGTTCTTCAGTCTCCTGACGTCCGTTAATCCCAGTTAGCTCAGTGTGTTCTTCAGTCTCCTGACGTCCGTTAATCCCAGTTAGCTCAGTGTGTTCTTCCTGTCCTAGTCCTAGGAGGTGTTATGTTGTTAAATGGTTTCATTTTTTACATGCTTTTCTTCCTGTCCTAGTCTGAGGATAACAGGTCTTCTGTATAACTCAGTGTCTGCTCCCAAATGACACCCTATTCTCTATATATTGCGCCTCTTGGCTCTGGTCAAAAGTAGTGCACTATATAGGGAATAGGAAGCCATTTGGGACACAACAGTGTGTATTTCAGTATATTAAAGACAATCATGAGCCACCTGTTGAGATTCATTTACTAAAGCTGTGTGGGCGTCTAGAATGGGAATCTGCCTCACAGCCTGCAACCTTCTACAATCTCATTTATTAACTCACCTTCTCTTCTCTTCTCTCTCTCGCTCTTCTCTCTCTCTCTCTCTCTCTCTTCTCTCTCTTGTCTCTCGCTCTGTCTATCTCTCTGTCTCTCTCTTTCTCTCTGTCTCTCTCTCTTCTCTCTGTCTCTCTCTCTCTTTCTCTCTCTTCTGTCTCTCTCTCTCTCTCTCTCTCTCTCTCTCTCTGTCTCTCTCTCTTCTCTCTCTCTCTACAGACTGTACAGTTTGTTCAGGGGATTTTCGTGGAGAAATATGACCCAACAATAGAAGACTCGTACAGAAAGGTAAGTCAAGTATAGCTATCTTCCCTTGACATCATCATTAGTGGCCCTGGCCCTGTGACATCATCATTAGTGACCCCCTGACCCTGTGACATCATCATTTAGTGGCCCCCTGGCCCCGTGACTTCATCATTTAGTGGCCCCCTGGCCTTGTGACATCATCATTAGTGGCCCCCTGGCCTTGTGACATCATCATTAGTGGCCCCCTGGCCCTGTGCTTAGTAGCTTCTCAGTCAAAAGTAGTGCACTATGCAGGTAATACGGGAACATTGGACGTAAACACGTTCAACTCTGCTGCTGTCTGTGTCGTCTCCATGGTTACAGAGTACTGGGTGTTTGGTAGGCTGTTCAGTGAACTGAAACACAATGTAGCAGATTGGAATATAATGGAGATACCTTAACACTTCAATTTAACAACCCCCATTCTCAAATAGCTGCCTGTCCCTTTAATAGCCAGGCAACAGCATACTGAGACAGACAGGACTGTTACAGAGGTACTGAGACAGGACTGTTACAGAGGTACTGAGACAGGACTGTTACAGAGGTACTGAGACAGGACTGTTACAGAGGTACTGAGACAGGACTGTTACAGAGGTACTGAGACAGACAGGACTGTTACAGAGGTACTGAGACAGACAGGACTGTTACAGAGGTACTGAGACAGGACTGTTACAGAGGTACCGAGACAGACAGGACTGTGACAGAGGTACCGAGACAGACAGGACTGTGACAGAGGTACTGAGACAGACAGGACTGTTACAGAGATAATGAGACAGGACTGTGACAGAGGTACTGAGACAGACAGGACTGTTACAGAGGTACTGAGACAGACAGGACTGTTACAGAGGTACTGAGACAGACAGGACTGTTACAGAGGTACTGAGACAGACAGGACTGTTACAGAGGTACTGAGACAGACAGGACTGTTACAGAGGTACTGAGACAGACAGGACTGTTACAGAGGTACTGAGACAGACAGGACTGTTACAGAGGTACTGAGACAGACAGGACTGTTACAGAGGTACTGAGACAGACAGGACTGTTACAGAGGTACTGAGACAGACAGGACTGTTACAGAGGTACTGAGACAGGACTGTTAGAGAGGTACTGAGACAGACAGGACTGTTACAGAGGTACTGAGACAGACAGGACTGTTACAGAGGTACTGAGACAGACAGGACTGTTACAGAGGTACTGAGACAGACAGGACTGTTACAGAGGTACTGAGACAGGACTGTTACAGAGGTAGTGAGACAGACAGGACTGTTACGGAGGTACTGAGACAGACAGGACTGTTACGGAGGTACTGAGACAGACAGGACTGTTACAGAGGTACTGAGACAGACAGGACTGTTACAGAGGTACTGAGACAGACAGGACTGTTACTGAGGTACTGAGACAGACACGACTGTTACTGAGGTACTGAGACAGACACGACTGTTACAGAGGTACTGAGACAGACAGGACTGTTACAGAGGTACTGAGACAGACAGGACTGTTACAGAGGTACTGAGACAGACAGGACTGTTACAGAGGTACTGAGACAGACAGGACTCTTACAGAGGTACTGAGACAGACAGGACTCTTACAGAGGTACTGAGACACACAGGACTGTTACAGAGGTACTGAGACACACAGGACTGTTACAGAGGTACTGAGACAGACAGGACTGTTACAGAGGTACTGAGACAGACAGGACTGTTACAGAGGTACTGAGACAGACAGGACTGTTACAGAGGTACTGAGACAGACAGGACTGTTACAGAGGTACTGAGACAGACAGGACTGTTACAGAGGTACTGAGACAGACAGGACTGTTAGAGAGGTACTGAGACAGACAGGACTGTTACAGAGGTACTGAGACAGACAGGACTGTTAGAGAGGTACTGAGACAGACAGGACTGTTAGAGAGGTACTGAGACAGGACTGTTAGAGAGGTACTGAGACAGGACTGTTAGAGAGGTACTGAGACAGGACTGTTAGAGAGGTACTGAGACAGACAGGACTGTTAGAGAGGTACTGAGACAGACAGGACTGTTAGAGAGGTACTGAGACAGACAGGACTGTTAGAGAGGTACTGAGACAGACAGGACTGTTAGAGAGGTACTGAGACAGACAGGACTGTTAGAGAGGTACTGAGACAGACAGGACTGTTAGAGAGGTACTGAGACAGACAGGACTGTTACAGAGGTACTGAGACAGACAGGACTGTTACAGAGGTACTGAGACAGACAGGACTGTTACAGAGGTACTGAGACAGACAGGACTGTTACAGAGGTACTGAGACAGACAGGACTGTTACAGAGGTACTGAGACAGACAGGACTGTTACAGAGGTACTGAGACAGACAGGACTGTTACAGAGGTACTGAGACAGACAGGACTGTTACAGAGGTACTGAGACAGACAGGACTGTTACAGAGGTACTGAGACAGACAGGACTGTTACAGAGGTACTGAGACAGACAGGACTGTTACAGAGGTACTGAGACAGACAGGACTGTTACAGAGGTACTGAGACAGACAGGACTGTTACAGAGGTACTGAGACAGACAGGACTGTTACAGAGGTACTGAGACAGACAGGACTGTTACAGAGGTACTGAGACAGACAGGACTGTTACAGAGGTACTGAGACAGACAGGACTGTTACAGAGGTACTGAGACAGACAGGACTGTTACAGAGGTACTGAGACAGACAGGACTGTTACAGAGGTACTGAGACAGACAGGACTGTTACAGAGGTACTGAGACAGACAGGACTGTTACAGAGGTACTGAGACAGGACTGTTACAGAGGTACTGAGACAGGACTGTTACAGAGGTACTGAGACAGGACTGTTACAGAGGTACTGAGACAGGACTGTTACAGAGGTACTGAGACAGACAGGACTGTTACAGAGGTACTGAGACAGACAGGACTGTTACAGAGGTACTGAGACAGACAGGACTGTTACAGAGGTACTGAGACAGACAGGACTGTTACAGAGGTACTGAGACAGACAGGACTGTTACAGAGGTACTGAGACAGACAGGACTGTTACAGAGGTACTGAGACAGACAGGACTGTTACAGAGGTACTGAGACAGGACTTTTACAGAGGTATTGAGACAGGACTTTTACAGAGGTACTGAGACAGACAGGACTGTTACAGAGGTACTGAGACAGACAGGACTGTTACAGAGGTACTGAGACAAACAGGACTGTTACGGAGGTACTGAGACAGACAGGTCTGTTACGGAGGTACTGAGACAGACAGGACGGTTACGGAGGTACTGAGACAGACAGGACGGTTACGGAGGTACTGAGACAGACAGGACTGTTACAGAGGTACTGAGACAGACAGGACTGTTACAGAGGTACTGAGACAGACAGGACTGTTACAGAGGTACTGAGACAGACAGGACTGTTACAGAGGTACTGAGACAGACAGGACTGTTAGAGAGGTACTGAGACAGACAGGACTGTTAGAGAGGTACTGAGACAGACAGGACTGTTACAGAGGTACTGAGACAGACAGGACTGTTACAGAGGTACTGAGACAGACAGGACTGTTACAGAGGTACTGAGACAGACAGGACTGTTACAGAGGTACTGAGACAGGACTGTTACAGAGGTACTGAGACAGGACTGTTACAGAGGTACTGAGACAGGACTGTTACAGAGGTACTGAGACAGGACTGTTACAGAGGTACTGAGACAGGACTGTTACAGAGGTACTGAGACAGGACTGTTACAGAGGTACTGAGACAGGACTGTTACAGAGGTACTGAGACAGGACTGTTACAGAGGTACTGAGACAGGACTGTTACAGAGGTACTGAGACAGGACTGTTACAGAGGTACTGAGACAGACAGGACTGTTACAGAGGTACTGAGACAGACAGGACTGTTACAGAGGTACTGAGACAGACAGGACTGTTACAGAGGTACTGAGACAGACTGGACTGTTACAGAGGTACTGAGACAGACTGGACTGTTACAGAGGTACTGAGACAGACAGGACTGTTACAGAGGTACTGAGACAGACAGGACTGTTACAGAGGTACTGAGACAGACAGGACTGTTACAGAGGTATTGAGACAGGACTTTTACAGAGGTATTGAGACAGGACTTTTACAGAGGTACTGAGACAGACAGGACTGTTACGGAGGTACTGAGACAAACAGGACTGTTACGGAGGTACTGAGACAGACAGGACTGTTACGGAGGTACTGAGACAGACAGGACGGTTACAGAGGTACTGAGACAGACAGGACTGTTACAGAGATACTGAGACAGGACTGTGACAGAGATACTGAGACAGGACTGTGACATAGATACTGAGACAGGACTGTGACAGAGGTACTGAGACAGACAGGACTGTTACAGAGGTACTGAGACAGACAGGACTGTTACAGAGGTACTGAGACAGGACTGTTACAGAGATACTGAGACAGGACTGTTACATAGATACTGAGACAGGACTGTGACAGAGGTACTGAGACAGACAGGACTGTTACGGAGGTACTGAGACAGACAGGACGGTTACGGAGGTACTGAGACAGACAGGACTGTTACAGAGATACTGAGACAGGACTGTTACATAGATACTGAGACAGGACTGTTACATAGATACTGAGACAGGACTGTGACAGAGGTACTGAGACAGACAGGACTGTTACAGAGGTACTGAGACAGACAGGACTGTTACAGAGGTACTGAGACAGGACTGTTACAGAGGTACTGAGACAGGACTGTTACAGAGGTACTGAGACAGGACTGTTACAGAGGTACTGAGACAGGACTGTTACAGAGGTACTGAGACAGGACTGTTACAGAGGTACTGAGACAGGACTGTTACAGAGGTACTGAGACAGGACTGTTACAGAGGTACTGAGACAGGACTGTTACAGAGGTACTGAGACAGACAGGACTGTTACAGAGGTACTGAGACAGACAGGACTGTTACAGAGGTACTGAGACAGACAGGACTGTTACAGAGGTACTGAGACAGACAGGACTGTTACAGAGGTACTGAGACAGACAGGACTGTTACAGAGGTACTGAGACAGACAGGACTGTTACAGAGGTACTGAGACAGACAGGACTGTTACAGAGGTACTGAGACAGACAGGACTGTTACAGAGGTACTGAGACAGACAGGACTGTTACAGAGGTACTGAGACAGACAGGACTGTTACAGAGGTACTGAGACAGACAGGACTGTTACAGAGGTACTGAGACAGACAGGACTGTTACAGAGGTACTGAGACAGACAGGACTGTTACAGAGGTACTGAGACAGACAGGACTGTTACAGAGGTACTGAGACAGACAGGACTGTTACAGAGGTACTGAGACAGACAGGACTGTTACAGAGGTACTGAGACAGACAGGACTGTTACAGAGGTACTGAGACAGACAGGACTGTTACAGAGGTACTGAGACAGACAGGACTGTTACAGAGGTACTGAGACAGACAGGACTGTTACAGAGGTACTGAGACAGACAGGACTGTTACAGAGGTACTGAGACAGACAGGACTGTTACAGAGGTACTGAGACAGACAGGACTGTTACAGAGGTACTGAGACAGACAGGACTGTTACAGAGGTACTGAGACAGACAGGACTGTTACAGAGGTACTGAGACAGACAGGACTGTTACAGAGGTACTGAGACAGACAGGACTGTTACAGAGGTACTGAGACAGACAGGACTGTTACAGAGGTACTGAGACAGACAGGACTGTTACAGAGGTACTGAGACAGACAGGACTGTTACAGAGGTACTGAGACAGACAGGACTGTTACAGAGGTACTGAGACAGACAGGACTGTTACAGAGGTACTGAGACAGACAGGACTGTTACAGAGGTACTGAGACAGACAGGACTGTTACAGAGGTACTGAGACAGACAGGACTGTTACAGAGGTACTGAGACAGACAGGACTGTTACAGAGGTACTGAGACAGACAGGACTGTTACAGAGGTACTGAGACAGACAGGACTGTTACAGAGGTACTGAGACAGACAGGACTGTTACAGAGGTACTGAGACAGACAGGACTGTTACAGAGGTACTGAGACAGACAGGACTGTTACAGAGGTACTGAGACAGACAGGACTGTTACAGAGGTACTGAGACAGACAGGACTGTTACAGAGGTACTGAGACAGACAGGACTGTTACAGAGGTACTGAGACAGACAGGACTGTTACAGAGGTACTGAGACAGACAGGACTGTTACAGAGGTACTGAGACAGACAGGACTGTTACAGAGGTACTGAGACAGACAGGACTGTTACAGAGGTACTGAGACAGACAGGACTGTTACAGAGGTACTGAGACAGACAGGACTGTTACAGAGGTACTGAGACAGACAGGACTGTTACAGAGGTACTGAGACAGACAGGACTGTTACAGAGGTACTGAGACAGACAGGACTGTTACAGAGGTACTGAGACAGACAGGACTGTTACAGAGGTACTGAGACAGACAGGACTGTTACAGAGGTACTGAGACAGACAGGACTGTTACAGAGGTACTGAGACAGACAGGACTGTTACAGAGGTACTGAGACAGACAGGACTGTTACAGAGGTACTGAGACAGACAGGACTGTTACAGAGGTACTGAGACAGACAGGACTGTTACAGAGGTACTGAGACAGACAGGACTGTTACAGAGGTACTGAGACAGACAGGACTGTTACAGAGGTACTGAGACAGACAGGACTGTTACAGAGGTACTGAGACAGACAGGACTGTTACAGAGGTACTGAGACAGACAGGACTGTTACAGAGGTACTGAGACAGACAGGACTGTTACAGAGGTACTGAGACAGACAGGACTGTTACAGAGGTACTGAGACAGACAGGACTGTTACAGAGGTACTGAGACAGACAGGACTGTTACAGAGGTACTGAGACAGACAGGACTGTTACAGAGGTACTGAGACAGACAGGACTGTTACAGAGGTACTGAGACAGACAGGACTGTTACAGAGGTACTGAGACAGACAGGACTGTTACAGAGGTACTGAGACAGACAGGACTGTTACAGAGGTACTGAGACAGACAGGACTGTTACAGAGGTACTGAGACAGACAGGACTGTTACAGAGGTACTGAGACAGACAGGACTGTTACAGAGGTACTGAGACAGACAGGACTGTTACAGAGGTACTGAGACAGACAGGACTGTTACAGAGGTACTGAGACAGACAGGACTGTTACAGAGGTACTGAGACAGACAGGACTGTTACAGAGGTACTGAGACAGACAGGACTGTTACAGAGGTACTGAGACAGACAGGACTGTTACAGAGGTACTGAGACAGACAGGACTGTTACAGAGATACTGAGACAGACAGGACTGTTACAGAGATACTGAGACAGACAGGACTGTTACAGAGATACTGAGACAGACAGGACTGTTACAGAGGTACTGAGACAGACAGGACTGTTACAGAGGTACTGAGACAGACAGGACTGTTACAGAGGTACTGAGACAGACAGGACTGTTACAGAGATACTGAGACAGACAGGACTGTTACAGAGATACTGAGACAGACAGGACTGTTACAGAGATACTGAGACAGACAGGACTGTTACAGAGGTACTGAGACAGGACTGTTACAGAGGTACTGAGACAGGACTGTTACAGAGGTACTGAGACAGGACTGTTACAGAGGTACCGAGACAGACAGGACTGTGACAGAGGTACCGAGACAGACAGGACTGTTACAGAGGTACCGAGACAGACAGGACTGTGACAGAGGTACCGAGACAGACAGGACTGTTACAGAGGTACCGAGACAGACAGGACTGTTACAGAGGTACCGAGACAGACAGGACTGTTACAGAGGTACCGAGACAGACAGGACTGTTACAGAGGTACCGAGACAGACAGGACTGTTACAGAGGTACCGAGACAGACAGGACTGTTACAGAGGTACCGAGACAGACAGGACTGTTACAGAGGTACCGAGACAGGACTGTTACAGAGGTACCGAGACAGGACTGTTACAGAGGTACCGAGACAGGACTGTTACAGAGGTACCGAGACAGGACTGTTACAGAGGTACCGAGACAGACAGGACTGTTACAGAGGTACTGAGACAGACAGGACTGTTACAGAGGTACTGAGACAGACAGGACTGTTACAGAGGTACTGAGACAGACAGGACTGTTACAGAGGTACTGAGACAGACAGGACTGTTACAGAGGTACTGAGACAGACAGGACTGTTACAGAGGTACTGAGACAGACAGGACTGTTACAGAGGTACTGAGACAGACAGGACTGTTACAGAGGTAGTGAGACAGACAGGACTGTTACAGAGGTAGTGAGACAGACAGGACTGTTACAGAGGTACTGAGACAGACAGGACTGTTACAGAGGTACTGAGACAGACAGGACTGTTACAGAGGTACTGAGACACACAGGACTGTTACAGAGGTACTGAGACAGACAGGACTGTTACAGAGGTACTGAGACAGACAGGACTGTTACAGAGGTACTGAGACAGACAGGACTGTTACAGAGGTACTGAGACAGACAGGACTGTTAGAGAGGTACTGAGACAGACAGGACTGTTAGAGAGGTACTGAGACAGACAGGACTGTTAGAGAGGTACTGAGACAGACAGGACTGTTAGAGAGGTACTGAGACAGACAGGACTGTTAGAGAGGTACTGAGACAGGACTGTTAGAGAGGTACTGAGACAGGACTGTTAGAGAGGTACTGAGACAGGACTGTTAGAGAGGTACTGAGACAGACAGGACTGTTAGAGAGGTACTGAGACAGACAGGACTGTTAGAGAGGTACTGAGACAGACAGGACTGTTAGAGAGGTACTGAGACAGACAGGACTGTTAGAGAGGTACTGAGACAGACAGGACTGTTAGAGAGGTACTGAGACAGACAGGACTGTTAGAGAGGTACTGAGACAGACAGGACTGTTAGAGAGGTACTGAGACAGACAGGACTGTTAGAGAGGTACTGAGACAGACAGGACTGTTAGAGAGGTACTGAGACAGACAGGACTGTTAGAGAGGTACTGAGACAGACAGGACTGTTAGAGAGGTACTGAGACAGACAGGACTGTTAGAGAGGTACTGAGACAGACAGGACTGTTAGAGAGGTACTGAGACAGACAGGACTGTTAGAGAGGTACTGAGACAGACAGGACTGTTAGAGAGGTACTGAGACAGACAGGACTGTTAGAGAGGTACTGAGACAGACAGGACTGTTAGAGAGGTACTGAGACAGACAGGACTGTTAGAGAGGTACTGAGACAGACAGGACTGTTAGAGAGGTACTGAGACAGACAGGACTGTTAGAGAGGTACTGAGACAGACAGGACTGTTAGAGAGGTACTGAGACAGACAGGACTGTTAGAGAGGTACTGAGACAGACAGGACTGTTACAGAGGTACTGAGACAGACAGGACTGTTACAGAGGTACTGAGACAGACAGGACTGTTACAGAGGTACTGAGACAGGACTGTTACAGAGGTACTGAGACAGGACTATTACAGAAGTACTGAGACAGGACTATTACAGAGGTACTGAGACAGGACTATTACAGAGGTACTGAGACAGGACTGTTACAGAGGTACTGAGACAGGACTATTACAGAGGAGAGACGTTCCTACAGAAAGGAGAGGAGAGTAGCAGCTAAAACATAGACAGGAAGTGGAAATACCGTCTGTTTGACCAGGATCGTCATTACAGTGCAGCTGTTTCCTTGAGGGGTTAATGCTGTTGACAGACGGTGACGTCAGCAGTAACCAGATTGACTGACTGTCGTAAAGTTATTCCCCCCTGTGTCAGTACAGAGGTCAAGGTGGTCTTAGCCTGGTCCCAGATCTGTTTGTGTCGACTCCCTATGTTCATTGAGACTGGAAGTGTTGGCGAGACGGATCACAAACAGATCTGGGACCAGGCTGTAGCAGGTCCAGTTCTAGAGCCTTCTCAGTCAGATCTGTAGTGAGTCCTCACTGTCCAGTGGCTGAACCAGCGGCCAGGCATCCCCTCTCACTGGTCATAAATGGAACGAGCCCCCCCCCCCCCAATTAGGAACCTGGTGGAAGTAATGGACTGAACCAAGGCGTGTGCCCAGCGGGGGTGGAGGAGGGTAATTACAGTGGAGTACCACAGGCCTGGAAGTCACTGAGAGAGATTCTGGGTCAAGGTGGAGGGAGGGAGGGAGGGGGGATAAGAGAATGTAATTGTTTCAGATGTACATATAATAATGCCTTTTTCTCTCTCTCTCTCTCTCTCTCTCTCTGTCTCTCTGTCTCTCTGTCTCTCTGTCTCTCTGTCTCTTGTCTATATCTCTCTGTCTCTCTGTCTCTCTGTCTCTCTGTCTCTCTCTCTCTCTGTCTGTCTCTCTGTCTCTCTCTCTGTCTCTCTCTCTGTCTGTCTCTCTCTGTCTCTCTCTCTCTGTCTCTCTCTCTGTCTATCTCTCTGTCTCTCTCTCTGTCTCTCTCTCTGTCTGTCTCTCTCTGTCTCTCTCTCTGTCTATCTCTGTCTCTTTCTCTGCAGCAAGTGGAGGTGGACGGGCAGCAGTGTATGCTGGAGATTCTGGACACTGCAGGGACGGTAAGAGACCTACAGGAGGGGTGGAGCAGGAGGGGGTGAATGGGTTACGGTAGACTTACAGGAGGAGGAGGAGGAGTTGTGGTAGACTTACAGGAGGAGGAGGAGTTATGGTAGACTCACAGGAGGAGGAGGAGTTATGGTAGACTTACAGGAGGAGGAGGAGTTATGGTAGACTCACAGGGGGAGGAGGAGTTATGGTAGACTTACAGGAGGAGGAGGAGTTATGGTAGACTCACAGGGGGAGGAGGAGTTATGGTAGACTTACAGGAGGAGGGGAGGAGTTATGCTAGACTTACAGGAGGAGGAGGAGTTATGGTAGACTTACAGGAGGAGGAGGAGTTATGGTAGACTTACAGGAGGAGGAGGAGTTATGGTAGACTTACAGGAGGAGGAGGGGTTATGGTAGACTTACAGGAGGAGGAGGAGTTATGGTAGACTTACAGGAGGAGGAGGAGTTATGGTAGACTTACAGGAGGAGGGGGAGTTATGGTAGACTTACAGGAGGAGGAGGAGGGGTTATGGTAGACTTACAGGAGGAGGGGAGGAGTTATGGTAGACTTACAGGAGGAGGAGGAGGAGTTATGGTATACTTACAGGAGGAGGAGGGGTTATGGTAGACTTACAGGAGGAGGAGGAGTTATGGTAGACTTACAGGAGGAGGAGGGGTTATGGTAGACTTACAGGAGGAGGAGGATGAGGAGGAGGGGTTATGGTAGACTTACAGGAGGAGGAGGAGGAGGAGGGGTTATGGTAGACTTACAGGAGGAGGGGGAGGAGTTATGGTAGACTTACAGGAGGAGGAGGAGGGGTTATGGTAGACTTACAGGAGGAGGAGGAGGAGTTATGGTAGACTTACAGGAGGAGGAGGAGGAGGAGGGGTTATGGTAGACTTACAGGAGGAGGAGGAGGAGTTATGGTAAACTTACAGGAGGAGGAGGGGTTATGGTAGACTTACAGGAGGAGGAGGAGTTATGGTAGACTTACAGGAGGAGGAGGGGTTATGGTAGACTTACAGGAGGAGGAGGAGTTATGGTAGACTTACAGGAGGAGGAGGGGGAGGAGTTATGGTAGACTTAAAGGAGGAGGAGGAGTTATGGTAGACTTACAGGAGGAGGAGGGGTTATGGTAGACTTACAGGAGGAGGAGGAGGGGTTATGGTAGACTTACAGGAGGAGGAGGAGGAGGAGGGGTTATGGTAGACTTACAGGAGGAGGAGGAGGGGTTATGGTAGACTTACAGGAGGAGGAGGAGTTATGGTAGACTTACAGGAGGAGGAGGGGTTATGGTGGACTTACAGGAGGAGGAGGAGTTATGGCAGACTTACAGGAGGAGGAGGGGTTATGGTAGACTTACAGGAGGAGGCGGGGGAGGAGTTATGGTAGACCTACAGGAAGAGGAGGAGGGGGAGGAGTTTTGGTAGACCTACGAGATGGGGTTTTACAGAGAAATGCTTACTACAGATTCATACAGTTCTGCTGGGAACCATATTTACCATGACACAAGGAAGAGGAAGGGGATGCTCTCTCTGCTTCCACAAATCCCCTTCCTCTACCGCTAGCTGAGGAGAGATGGATGGAGGAGACAGACAGACAGAGAGAGACAGCCCCCTGTCAAATCCCCCTTCCTCTACCGCTAGCTGAGGAGAGATGGATGGAGGAGACAGACAGACAGCCAGAGACAGACAGAGAGAGACAGCCCCCTGTGCTTCTCTGTGGTGGTGACAGGTGGCCATTGGTGTCCTTGGTCTCTCTGCACCCGATTGGCTCCACCCACACAGAGTTGGAGCCAAGATGGCTGACAGTTTCTCAGTCCCTGTGACTGTTTACAACAGAGGCTTGGCAATGATAGAGAACGCCTCTCACACAACATAATCCAATCTAAACAAACCGATTCCCTTATCACGACTCCTTTAAATATACCCTCTAAAAAACAAAAAAGATCTCAATTTATTTAAACTAAAATGACAAATCTGTGAAATGCACTTGTAAATCCTAGCTCAGAATCAGAATGTGTCGTTCCAGTTGAATCTGGAGGAAAAGGTCAGTGAGTACAGACTGCCAAAATCATCTTCCTGTGAATATGAAAGAAAGATACAAATGGAATCTTAGCCTGGGGTTTCCCCCAATGAATGGAACACTGTTGCTATGGCACCCTAATCCCTACACAGTGCACTACTTCTGACCAGGGCCTATATGGCTTTGTATCAAAAGTAGTGCACTATATAGGGAATAAGGTGCCGTTTGGGACTCAGATTCATGTGACCTTTTTAAAAATGTGTTTCCTCTGTTTGGAAACAGTTGCGTTTGACTCTCACGCGATTGACCACCATTTTAACAGTATTGACAACAGATATCACGTGTGAATTGCAAAGACGACTGTGTGAGCCACCTGGGTGACCTCTGGTTTTGTTAAACGTCTTTGCGTTACTTTTGCACTCGGAGAGAATGGCAAGCACACACCACCTTTAGTCTGCAGTTCAAATAAGACACACACACACACACACACACACACCCGCCTCTACCACCGCACCCCCACTCCTATCTCCCCGCCACGGTTGTCTCTAACTACACCTAATGGCCTCTGAGGTTCTGCCGTGTAAACAGTCGCCTTAACGACGCCGGTGGCTACCCCTCATTATCGTGACGCAGTGCGACGCAGCGATGGTGTGGCAGGTTATTCATCTTGGAGGTCGCTACAGACTCACTACTGACAGCAGACAGAGGGATGAAATGAACGACCAACAGAGAGACGAGGTTATTTATCACTCAAAGACAGATCAGCCTCCACCACACTGTCTTCAGTATCTCTACTGTGATCAGCCTCCTCCTCCTCCTCCACACTGTCTTCAGTATCTCTACTGTGATCAGCCTCCACCACACTGTCTTCAGTATCTCTACTGTGATCAGCCTCCTCCTCCTCCACCACACTGTCTTCAGTATCTCTACTGTGATCAGCCTCCTCCATACTGTCTTCAGTATCTCTACTGTGATCAGCCTCCTCCTCCTCCACCACACTGTCTTCAGTATCTCTACTGTGATCAGCCTCCTCCATACTGTCTTCAGTATCTCTACTGTGATCAGCCTCCTCCTCCTCCACCACACTGTCTTCAGTATCTCTACTGTGATCAGCCTCCTCCTCCTCCACACTGTCTTCAGTATCTCTACTGTGATCAGCCTCCTCCTCCTCCACACTGTCTTCAGTATCTCTACTGTGATCAGCCTCCTCCTCCTCCACCACACTGTCTTCAGTATCTCTACTGTGATCAGCCTCCTCCACCACACTGTCTTCAGTATCTCTACTGTGATCAGCCTCCTCCTCCACCACACTGTCTTCAGTATCTCTACTGTGATCAGCCTCCTCCTCCTCCACACTGTCTTCAGTATCTCTACTGTGATCAGCCTCCTCCACTACACTGTCTTCAGTATCTCTACTGTGATCAGCCTCCTCCTCCTCCACACTGTCTTCAGTATCTCTACTGTGATCAGCCTCCACCACACTGTCTTCAGTATCTCTACTGTGATCAGCCTCCTCCTCCACCACACTGTCTTCAGTATCTCTACTGTGATCAGCCTCCTCCACCACACTGTCTTCAGTATCTCTACTGTGATCAGCCTCCTCCACCACACTGTCTTCAGTATCTCTACTGTGATCAGCCTCCTCCACCACACTGTCTTCAGTATCTCTACTGTGATCAGCCTCCTCCACCACACTGTCTTCAGTATCTCTACTGTGATCAGCCTCCTCCTCCACCACCACACTGTCTTCAGTATCTCTACTGTGATCAGCCTCCTCCTCCATAATGTCTTCAGTATCTCTACTGTGATCAGCCTCCTCCTCCTCCACCACACTGTCTTCAGTATCTCTACCCTGACCAGCCTCCACCACCACACTGTCTTCAGTACCTCTACTGTGATCAGCCTCCACCACACTGTCTTCAGTATCTCTACTGTGATCAGCCTCCTCCTCCTCCACACTGTCTTCAGTATCTCTACTGTGATCAGCCTCCACCACCACACTGTCTTCAGTATCTCTACTGTGATCAGCCTCCTCCTCCATAATGTCTTCAGTATCTCTACTGTGATCAGCCTCCACCACCACACTGTCTTCAGTATCTCTACTGTGATCAGCCTCCTCCTCCACCACCATGTCTTCAGTATCTCTACTGTGATCAGCCTCCTCCTCCACCACACTGTCTTCAGTATCTCTACTGTGATCAGCCTCCTCCTCCACACTGTCTTCAGTATCTCTACTGTGATCAGCCTCCTCCTCCTCCATAATGTCTTCAGTATCTCTACTGTGATCAGCCTCCTCCTCCACGACTGTCTTCAGTATCTCCACTGTGATCAGCCTCCTCCTCCACACTGTCTTCAGTATCTCTACTGTGATCAGCCTCCTCCACCACACTGTCTTCAGTATCTCTACTGTGATCAGCCTCCTCCTCCACCACTGTCTTCAGTATCTCTACTGTGATCAGCCTCCTCCTCCACACTGTCTTCAGTATCTCTACTGTGATCAGCCTCCTCCTCCACCACTGTCTTCAGTATCTCTACTGTGATCAGCCTCCTCCTCCACACTGTCTTCAGTATCTCTACTGTGATCAGCCTCCTCCTCCACCACTGTCTTCAGTATCTCTACTGTGATCAGCCTCCTCCTCCACACTGTCTTCAGTATCTCTACTGTGATCAGCCTCCACCACCACACTGTCTTCAGTATCTCTACTGTGATCAGCCTCCACCACACTGTCTTCAGTATCTCTACTGTGATCAGCCTCCTCCATAATGTCTTCAGTATCTCTACTGTGATCAGCCTCCTCCTCCTCCACACTGTCTTCAGTATCTCTACTGTGATCAGCCTCCTCCACTACACTGTCTTCAGTATCTCTACTGTGATCAGCCTCCTCCTCCTCCACACTGTCTTCAGTATCTCTACTGTGATCAGCCTCCACCACACTGTCTTCAGTATCTCTACTGTGATCAGCCTCCTCCTCCACCACACTGTCTTCAGTATCTCTACTGTGATCAGCCTCCTCCACCACACTGTCTTCAGTATCTCTACTGTGATCAGCCTCCTCCACCACACTGTCTTCAGTATCTCTACTGTGATCAGCCTCCTCCACCACACTGTCTTCAGTATCTCTACTGTGATCAGCCTCCTCCACCACACTGTCTTCAGTATCTCTACTGTGATCAGCCTCCTCCTCCACCACCACACTGTCTTCAGTATCTCTACTGTGATCAGCCTCCTCCTCCATAATGTCTTCAGTATCTCTACTGTGATCAGCCTCCTCCTCCTCCACCACACTGTCTTCAGTATCTCTACCCTGACCAGCCTCCACCACCACACTGTCTTCAGTATCTCTACTGTGATCAGCCTCCACCACACTGTCTTCAGTATCTCTACTGTGATCAGCCTCCTCCTCCTCCACACTGTCTTCAGTATCTCTACTGTGATCAGCCTCCACCACCACACTGTCTTCAGTATCTCTACTGTGATCAGCCTCCACCACACTGTCTTCAGTATCTCTACTGTGATCAGCCTCCTCCTCCATAATGTCTTCAGTATCTCTACTGTGATCAGCCTCCACCACCACACTGTCTTCAGTATCTCTACTGTGATCAGCCTCCTCCTCCACCACCATGTCTTCAGTATCTCTACTGTGATCAGCCTCCTCCTCCACCACACTGTCTTCAGTATCTCTACTGTGATCAGCCTCCTCCTCCACACTGTCTTCAGTATCTCTACTGTGATCAGCCTCCTCCTCCTCCATAATGTCTTCAGTATCTCTACTGTGATCAGCCTCCTCCTCCACGACTGTCTTCAGTATCTCCACTGTGATCAGCCTCCTCCTCCACACTGTCTTCAGTATCTCTACTGTGATCAGCCTCCTCCACCACACTGTCTTCAGTATCTCTACTGTGATCAGCCTCCTCCTCCACCACTGTCTTCAGTATCTCTACTGTGATCAGCCTCCTCCTCCACACTGTCTTCAGTATCTCTACTGTGATCAGCCTCCTCCTCCACCACTGTCTTCAGTATCTCTACTGTGATCAGCCTCCTCCTCCACACTGTCTTCAGTATCTCTACTGTGATCAGCCTCCTCCTCCACCACTGTCTTCAGTATCTCTACTGTGATCAGCCTCCTCCTCCACACTGTCTTCAGTATCTCTACTGTGATCAGCCTCCACCACCACACTGTCTTCAGTATCTCTACTGTGATCAGCCTCCACCACACTGTCTTCAGTATCTCTACTGTGATCAGCCTCCTCCATAATGTCTTCAGTATCTCTACTGTGATCAGCCTCCTCCTCCTCCACACTGTCTTCAGTATCTCTACTGTGATCAGCCTCCTCCACTACACTGTCTTCAGTATCTCTACTGTGATCAGCCTCCTCCTCCTCCACACTGTCTTCAGTATCTCTACTGTGATCAGCCTCCACCACACTGTCTTCAGTATCTCTACTGTGATCAGCCTCCTCCTCCATAATGTCTTCAGTATCTCTACTGTGATCAGCCTCCTCCTCCTCCACCACACTGTCTTCAGTATCTCTACTGTGATCAGCCTCCTCCTCCTCCACACTGTCTTCAGTATCTCTACTGTGATCAGCCTCCTCCACCACTGTCTTCAGTATCTCTACTGTGATCAGCCTCCTCCACTACACTGTCTTCAGTATCTCTACTGTGATCAGCCTCCTCCTCCACCACACTGTCTTCAGTATCTCTACTGTGATCAGCCTCCTCCTCCTCCACCACACTGTCTTCAGTATCTCTACTGTGATCAGCCTCCACCACACTGTCTTCAGTATCTCTACTGTGATCAGCCTCCTCCATAATGTCTTCAGTATCTCTACTGTGATCAGCCTCCTCCACCACACTGTCTTCAGTATCTCTACTGTGATCAGCCTCCTCCTCCACCACACTGTCTTCAGTATCTCTACTGTGATCAGCCTCCTCCTCCTCCACCACACTGTCTTCAGTATCTCTACTGTGCTCTAACATCTTGTTAACTCAGTTGGAATGATACTGAGCCTCACCCCGTCCAAGCCAGGTGATGGAAGTGTGCAGGGCAAATATTTACACAAGATAAAGAGAAAAGCATTGGATGGATCCTTGTCCGTGTTATCATCCCAAATGACCAGGCTCTAGACGGGATCCTTGCACATGTTATCATCCCAAATGACCAGGCTATAGACGGGATCCTTGCCCATGTTATCATCCCAAATGACCAGGCTCTAGATTGGATCCTTGCCCATGTTATCATCCCAAATGACCAGGCTCTAGACGGGATCCTTGCACATGTTATCATCCCAAATGACCAGGCTATAGACGGGATCCTTGCCCATGTTATCATCCCAAATGACCAGGCTCTAGACGGGATCCTTGCACATGTTATCATCCCAAATGACCAGGCTATAGACGGGATCCTTGCTCATGTTATCATCCCAAATGACCAGGCTATAGACGGGATCCTTGCTCATGTTATCATCTCTAATGACAAGGCTTTAGATGGGATCCTTGCCCATGTTATCATCCCAAATGACCAGGCTCTAGATTGGATCCTTGCCCATGTTATCATCCCAAATGACCAGGCTCTAGACGGGATCCTTGCACATGTTATCATCCCAAATGAACAGGCTATAGACGGGATCCTTGCCCATGTTATCATCCCAAATGACCAGGCTCTAGACGGGATCCTTGCACATGTTATCATCCCAAATGACCAGGCTATAGACGGGATCCTTGCTCATGTTATCATCCCAAATGACCAGGCTATAGACGGGATCCTTGCTCATGTTATCATCTCTAATGACAAGGCTTTAGATGGGATCCTTGCCCATGTTATCATCCCAAATGACCAGGCTCTAGATTGGATCCTTGCCCATGTTATCATCCCAAATGACCAGGCTATAGATTGGATCCTTGCCCATGTTATCATCCCAAATGACCAGGCTATAGACGGGATCCTTGCACATGTTATCATCCCAAATGACCAGGCTCTAGATTGGATCCTTGCCCATGTTATCATCCCAAATGACCAGGCTCTAGATTGGATCCTTGCCCATGTTATCATCCCTAATGACCAGGCTTTAGATGGGATCCTTGCCCATGTTATCATGACAGAGCTTTAGATTGGATCCTTGCCTGTGTTATCACCCCTAATGACAAGGCTTTATATGGGATCCTTGCTCATGTTATCATCTCTAATGACAAGGCTTTAGATGGGTTCCTTGCCCATGTTATCACCCCTAATGACAAGGCTTTATATGGGATCCTTGCTCATGTTATCATCTCTAATGACAAGGCTTTAGATGGGTTCCTTGCCCATGTTATCACCCCTAATGACAAGTCTTTAGCTTGGATCATTGCCCATGTTCTCATCCCTAATGACAAGGCTTTAGATTGGATCCTTGCCCATGTTATCACCCCTAATGACAAGTCTTTAGCTTCCTGTATGTCTCTCTCTCCTTCACAGGAACAATTCACAGCCATGAGAGATCTGTACATGAAGAATGGCCAGGGCTTTGCGTTAGTGTACTCCATCACAGCCCAGTCCACTTTCAACGACCTGCAAGACCTACGAGAACAGATCCTCCGAGTCAAAGACACTGACGATGTAAGTTATCACACACACATGCAAGGATGCGCACACACACACACACACACACACACACACACACACACACACACACACACACACACACACACACACACACACACACACACACACACACACACACACACACACACACACACACACACACACACACACACACACAGAAAAAGACACAACTACACTACACTCACACATATACACTGAGATCCTAGGAGAGCAGATGGCATTCTCCTACCTTGGGAAGATGGCATTCTGCTACCTTGGGAAGATGGAATGTGTGTGTTCCTGCCCATACATGTACACCTTGATGCAGAATGCCTGGGCTTCAGGCCGGGTCACACGGGGTTAAAACATACTAGCTCAGCTGAGTGTTACATTTCATTCCTCTCTCTCTCTACAGTAAACCAGGAGAGGATACTAACTCAGCTGAGTGTTTCATTTCATTCCTCTCTCTCTCTACAGTAAACCAGGAGAGGATACTAACTCAGCTGTGTGTTTCATTTCATTCCTCTCTCTCTCTACAGTAAACCAGGAGAGGATACTAACTCAGCTGTGTGTTTCATTTCATTCCTCTCTCTCTCTCTACAGTAAACCAGGAGAGGATACTAACTCAGCTGTGTGTTTCATTCCTCTCTCTCTCTACAGTAAACCAGGAGAGGATATTAACTCAGCTGTGTGTTTCATTCCTCTCTCTCTCTACAGTAAACCAGGAGAGGATACTAACTCAGCTGTGTGTTTCATTCCTCTCTCTCTCTACAGTAAACCAGGAGAGGATACTAACTCAGCTGAGTGTTTCATTTCATTCCTCTCTCTCTCTACAGTAAACCAGGAGAGGATACTAACTCAGCTGTGTGTTACATTTCATTCCTCTCTCTCTCTACAGTAAACCAGGAGAGGATACTAACTCAGCTGTGTGTTACATTCCTCTCTCTCTCTCTACAGTAAACCAGGAGAGGATACTAACTCAGCTGTGTGTTTCATTCCTCTCTCTCTCTACAGTAAACCAGGAGAGGATATTAACTCAGCTGTGTGTTTCATTTCATTCCTCTCTCTCTCTACAGTAAACCAGGAGAGGATACTAACTCAGCTGTGTGTTTCATTCCTCTCTCTCTCTACAGTAAACCAGGAGAGGATATTAACTCAGCTGTGTGTTACATTTCATTCCTCTCTCTCTCTACAGTAAACCAGGAGAGGATACTAACTCAGCTGTGTGTTACATTCCTCTCTCTCTCTACAGTAAACCAGGAGAGGATACTAACTCAGCTGTGTGTTTCATTTCATTCCTCTCTCTCTACAGTAAACCAGGAGAGGATACTAACTCAGCTGTGTGTTTCATTCCTCTCTCTCTCTACAGTAAACCAGGAGAGGATACTAACTCAGCTGTGTGTTTCATTTCATTCCTCTCTCTCTCTCTACAGTAAACCAGGAGAGGATACTAACTCAGCTGTGTGTTTCATTTCATTCCTCTCTCTCTCTACAGTAAACCAGGAGAGGATACTAACTCAGCTGTGTGTTACATTTCATTCCTCTCTCTCTCTACAGTAAACCAGGAGAGGATACTAACTCAGCTGTGTGTTTCATTCCTCTCTCTCTCTACAGTAAACCAGGAGAGGATACTAACTCAGCTGTGTGTTTCATTCCTCTCTCTCTCTCTACAGTAAACCAGGAGAGGATACTAACTCAGCTGTGTGTTTCATTCCTCTCTCTCTCTACAGTAAACCAGGAGAGGATACTAACTCAGCTGTGTGTTACATTCCTCTCTCTCTCTACAGTAAACCAGGAGAGGATATTAACTCAGCTGTGTGTTTCATTTCATTCCTCTCTCTCTCTACAGTAAACCAGGAGAGGATACTAACTCAGCTGTGTGTTACATTCCTCTCTCTCTCTACAGTAAACCAGGAGAGGATATTAACTCAGCTGTGTGTTTCATTCCTCTCTCTCTCTACAGTAAACCAGGAGAGGATACTAACTCAGCTGTGTGTTTCATTCCTCTCTCTCTCTACAGTAAACCAGGAGAGGATACTAACTCAGCTGTGTGTTTCATTTCATTCCTCTCTCTCTCTCTACAGTAAACCAGGAGAGGATACTAACTCAGCTGTGTGTTTCATTCCTCTCTCTCTCTCTACAGTAAACCAGGAGAGGATACTAACTCAGCTGTGCTTGTGGAAAAAGAAATTTTCTATAGAGCCTATGAATTGAACAACAAAGCAAAAACCCTTCATACCTATCAATGTGTTTAATGTGACCTCGAATAATATTAAACTTCTCTCTCTCTCCCCCTATATTATCTCCCTCTCTCTTTCCTGTCTCCACTCTTTTTATATTTCTCTCTCCCCCTTTCGCTGTCTCACCCTCTCCCCTTTTCTCTGTCTCTCTGCCTCTCCATCTCCCTGCCTCTCTCCTGTTTCTCCCTCTCTCCTCCTTTCGCTGTCTCTCCATCTCCCTGCCTCTCTCCTGTTTCTCCCTCTCTCCTCCTTTCGCTGTCTCTCCATCTCCCTGCCTCTCTCCTGTCTCTCCCTCTCTCCCCCTTTCGCTGCCTCTCCATCTCCCTGCCTCTCTCCTGTCTCTCCCTCTCTCCCCCTTTCGCTGTCTCTCCATCTCCCTGCCTCTCTCCTGTCTCTCCCTCTCTCCCCCTTTCGCTGTCTCTCCATCTCCCTGCCTCTCTCCTGTCTCTCCCTCTCTCCCCCTTTCCCTGCCTCTCTCCCTCTCTCCCCCTTTCTCTGTTTCTCTGCCTCTCCATCTCCCTGCCTCTCTCCTGTCTCTCCCTCTCCCCCTTTCTCTGTTTCGCTGTCTCTCCATCTCCCTGCCTCTCTCCTGTCTCTCCCTCTCTCCCCCTTTCCCTGCCTCTCTCCCTCTCTCCCCCTTTCTCTGTTTCTCTGCCTCTCCATCTCCCTGCCTCTCTCCTGTCTCTCCCTCTCCCCCTTTCTCTGTTTCTCTGCCTCTCCATCTCCCTGCCTCTCTCCTGTCTCTCCCTCTCTCCCCCTTTCCCTGCCTCTCTCCCTCTCTCCCCCTTTCTCTGTTTCTCTGCCTCTCCATCTCCCTGCCTCTCTCCTGTCTCTCCCTCTCCCCCTTTCTCTGTTTCTCTGCCTCTCCATCTCCCTGCCTCTCTCCTGTCTCTCCCTCTCTCCCCCTTTCGCTGTCTCTCCATCTCCCTGCCTCTCTCCTGTCTCTCCCTCTCTCCCCCTTTCGCTGTCTCTCCATCTCCCTGCCTCTCTCCTGTCTCTCCCTCTCTCCCCCTTTCCCTGCCTCTCTCCCTCTCTCCCCCTTTCTCTGTTTCTCTGCCTCTCCATCTCCCTGCCTCTCTCCTGTCTCTCCCTCTCCCCCTTTCTCTGTTTCTCTGCCTCTCCATCTCCCTGCCTCTCTCCTGTCTCTCCCTCTCTCCTCCTTTCTCTGTCTCTGCCTCTCCATCTCCCTGCCTCTCTCCCTCTCTTCCCCTTTCTCTGTCTTTCTGCCTCTTTATCTCCCTGCCTCTCTCTTGTCTCTCCCTCTTTCTCTGTCTCTCCTTCTCCCCTGCTTCCACTCCCCCCTCCCCTCCTCCTCCCCACTCCTCCCTGCTCTCTCCAGGTTCCGATGATTCTGGTGGGTAATAAATGTGATCTGGAGGATGAGCGTGTTGTGGGGAAGGAACAGGGACAGAACCTGGCCAGACAGTGGAGCAGCTGTGCTTTCCTGGAGTCCTCCGCAAAGTCCAAGATCAACGTCAACGAGGTGAGTACAACACACACCTCACACACCCTGCATCACTACACCCTGCATCACTACACACCCTGCATCAGTACCCACACACCCTGCATCACTACACACACACCCTGCATCAGTACCCACACACCCTGCATCAGTACCCCCACACACCCTGCATCAGTACCCCCACACACCCTGCATCAGTACCCCCACACACCCTGCATCAGTACCCCCACACACCCTGCATCAGTACCCACACACCCTGCATCAGTACCCACACACCCTGCATCAGTACCCACACACACCCTGCATCAGTACCCCCACACACCCTGCATCAGTACCCCCACACACCCTGCATCAGTACCCCCACACACCCTGCATCAGTACCCCCACACACCCTGCATCAGTACCCCCACACACCCTGCATCAGTACCCCCACACACCCTGCATCAGTACCCCCACACACCCTGCATCAGTACCTACACACACTGCATCAGTACCTACACACACACCCTGCATCAGTACCTACACACCCTGCATCACTACACACACACCCTGCATCAGTACCCACACACCCTGCATCAGTACCTACACACCCTGCATCAGTACCTACACACCCTGCATCACTACACACCCTGCATCAGTACCTACACACCCTGCATCACTACACACACACCCTGCATCACTACACACCCTGCATCACTACACACCCTGCATCACTACACACCCTGCATCACTACACACCCTGCATCACTACACCCTGCATCACTACACACCCTGCATCACTACACCCTGCATCACTACACCCTGCATCAGTACACACACACCCTGCATCAGTACACCCTGCATCACTACACCCTGCATCAGTACACACACACCCTGCATCAGTACACCCTGCATCACTACACCCTGCATCAGTACACACACACCCTGCATCACTACACCCTGCATCAGTACACACCCTGCATCACTACACCCTGCATCACTACACCCTGCATCAGTACCTACACACCCTGCATCAGTACCCACACACCCTGCATCAGTACCCCCACACACCCTGCATCAGTACCCACACACCCTGCATCAGTACCCACACACCCTGCATCACTACACCCTGCATCACTACACCCTGCATCAGTACCTACACACCCTGCATCAGTACCCACACACCCTGCATCACTACACACCCTGCATCAGTACCCACACACCCTGCATCACTACACACCCTGCATCAGTACCCCCACACACCCTGCATCAGTACCCACACACCCTGCATCAGTACCCACACACCCTGCATCAGTACCCACACACCCTGCATCACTACACACACCCTGCATCAGTACCTACACACCCTGCATCACTACACACACACCCTGCATCACTACATACCCTGCATCAGTACCCACACACCCTGCATCAGTACCCACACACCCTGCATCAGTACCCCCACACACCCTGCATCAGTACCTACACACCCTGCATCAGTACCCACACACCCTGCATCACTACACACCCTGCATCAGTACCCACACACCCTGCATCAGAACCCACACACCCTGCATCAGTACCTACACACACCCTGCATCACTACACACACACCCTGCATCACTACATACCCTGCATCAGTACCCACACACCCTGCATCAGTACCCACACACCCTGCATCACTACACCCTGCATCACTACACACACCCTGCATCAGTACCTACACACCCTGCATCACTACACACACACCCTGCATCACTACATACCCTGCATCAGTACCCACACACCCTGCATCAGTACCCACACACCCTGCATCAGTACCCCCACACACCCTGCATCAGTACCTACACACCCTGCATCAGTACCCACACACCCTGCATCACTACACACCCTGCATCAGTACCCACACACCCTGCATCAGAACCCACACACCCTGCATCAGTACCTACACACACCCTGCAGTAACAGGTTCTGTATCTCCTATGAACAGTAACTTTAAACAACAGGTTCTGTACCTCCTATGAACAGTAACTTTAATCAACAGGTTCTGTATCTCCTATGAACAGTAACTTTAATCAACAGGTTCTGTACCTCCTATGAACAGTAACTTTAAACAACAGGTTCTGTATCTCCTATGAACAGTAACGTTAATCAACAGGTTCTGTACCTCCTATGAACAGTAACGTTAATCAACAGGTTCTGTACCTCCTATGAACAGTAACGTTAATCAACAGGTTCTGTACCTCCTATGAACAGTAACTTTAATCAACAGGTTCTGTACCTCCTATGAACAGTAACTTTAAACAACAGGTTCTGTACCTCCTATGAACAGTAACTTTAATCAACAGGTTCTGTATCTCCTATGAACAGTAACGTTTATCAACAGGTTCTGTACCTCCTATGAACAGTAACTGATAGGATTAAAGTGTGTTGTTGCTGTCAGTAGCAGTGTGGGATATTTAGATAGTTAGTCTGAGGTTAATCAGTAACCTCACTAGTAGCTGAACCTTCCCTCCTTCTGGTCCCACTGTGTTTACAACGGACTCTGATGTCACACAATGGTGCTGTCTGTGTGTGTATCTGTGTGTGTCTCTCTGTCTCTCTGTCTCTCTGTCTCTCTGTCTCTCTGTCTGTCTGTCTGTCTGTCTGTCTGTCTGTCTGTCTGTCTGTCTGTCTGTCTGTCTGTCTGTCTGTCTGTCTGTCTGTCTGTCTGTCTGTCTTTATGTTTGTTTGTCTGTCTGTCTTTATGTTTGTTTGTGTGTGTGTGCGCCCAGCTGCCCAGGGCCACCAGAGGCTACCAGCCAGCGACATCCCCTCATCTGGCCTGCGTCACCTCTGTATATACACACACACACACACACACACACACACACACATAAACAAATAGCAGCCTCACCCTCTCTGTACACATAGAAATCACTTTCCAACATCTAGTCAAACACACACACGTCAGGCAGTCTACTTCAGTCAACAACACAGTGTTTTGTTCCACCAAGATACAGGGCATTCTGAAAGTATTCAGACCCCTTGACTTTTTCCACATTTTGTTACGTTACAGCCTTATTCTAAAATTGATTAAATAGTTTTTTTCCCTCAGTAATCTACTGTTGTGACTTTGATTAATGTGATGATGGATATTTATCAATAACTAACTATGTTTAATTGTTACCCGATTTTAAATGAATCATGTAATAATTAACTCATTAGGATTTGGGGCACCACGGAATATACCGTCTCCAGAATTCAACTCTAAAAGATATGTTATATATCGATAACAGTAATTTATTAATCATTACCTCACATCAGTCTCATTCTGAACGTCGCAGATTTCTTGAATCCGCAAGAACCCCAGCCTTTTCTGATTATTCAGTTCTACACAAATTGATTGAATTATTTATTAACTAACTAACTAAATAATAACACAGAATACACATACACAGTTACATGAGACAAAAGTCCCTAGTGGACTTACAAGATATTACGGCTTGTTACACAATGGAGAAGGGGGTGGGGACAATAGAGAGAGAGGGAGAAGGGGGTGGGGACAATGGGGAGAAGGGGGTGGAGGGCTGCAGAGATGGTTGTCCTTCTGGAAGGTTCTCCCATCTCCACAGAGGAACTCTGGCGCTCTGTCAGAGTGACCATCGGGTTCTTGGCCATCTCCCTGACCAAGGCCCTTCTCCCCCGATTGCTCAGTTTGGCCGGGCGGCCAGCTCGGTTTTTGCTCTGCCGTGCACTGTCAAATGTGGGATCTTATATAGACAGGTGTGTGCCTTTCCAAATCATGTAAATGTTATTTACTTAAAGTGGACTCCTATCAAGTTGTAGAAACATCTCAAGGATGATAAATGGAAACCAGATGCACCGGTGCTCAATTTTGAGTCTCATAGCAAAGGGTCTGAATGCTTATGTAAAAAAGGTATTTTTGTTTTTATTTATCATACATGTGCAATAATGTCTAAAAACCTGTTTTCGCTTTGTCATTATGGGGTCTTGTGATGTCATTATGGGGTCTTGTGATGTCATTATGGGGTCCTGTGTTGTCATTATGGGGTCTTATGATGTCATTATGGGGTCTTGTGTGTAGAATGATGAGAAAAAAATATGTAATCCATTTTAGAATAAGGCTGTAACGTAACAAAATGTGTAAAAGGTGAAGGGTTCTGAATACTTTCCGAATGCCCTGTATGTTTGACAGTTGATTTTGAATGCTGAACCTATTGCTTCAGAATAATACGTCTCATTTAGCAGTTTGTGTTTCTTGCTCTGCATTCAGTTTGATTACCAGCTCCAGATATCGGGCCGTGGCCTTAATGTTAATCTCTTCCTAAACAGCCTCGCTCATTCCATCGTTAAATCTGTCTCTGTCTGCCTGCCTGCCTCCTCTCCCCTTCATCTCTTCAATACTAGGCTATAGCCCAACCACACCACTACAGCCTTTCACTTAGATAATGAAGGGATGGCATTGGACTTAATGTCTCAGAATCAGCAGCAAGCCTTTGTATTTGTATTTATTATGGATCCCCATTAGTTCCTGCCAAGGCAGCAGCTACTCTTCCTGGGGTTTATTATGGATCCCCATTAGTTCCTGCCAAGGCAGCAGCTACTCTTCCTGGGTTTATTATGGATCCCCATTAGTTCCTGCCAAGGCAGCGGCTACTCTTCCTGGGGTTTATTATGGATCCCCATTAGTTCCTGCCAAGGCAGCGGCTACTCTTCCTGGGGTTTATTATGGATCCCCATTAGTTCCTGCCAAGGCAGCGGCTACTCTTCCTGGGGTTTATTATGGATCCCCATTAGTTCCTGCCAAGGCAGCGGCTATTCTTCCTGGGGTTTATTATGGATCCCCATTAGTTCCTGCCAAGGCAGCTGCTACTCTTCCTGGGTTTATTATGGATCCCCAATAGTTCCTGCTAAGGCAGCTGCTACTCTTCCTGGGGTTTGTTATGTATCCCCATTAGTTCCTGCCAAGGCAGCGGCTACTCTTCCTGGGTTTATTATGGATCCCCATTAGTTCCTGCCAAGGCAGCAGCTACTCTTCCTGGGGTTTATTATGGATCCCCATTAGTTCCTGCCAAGGCAGCAGCTGCTCTTCCTGGGGTTTATTATGGATCCCCATTAGTTCCTGCCAAGGCAGCAGCTACTCTACCTGGGGTTTATTATGGATCCCCATTAGTTCCTGCCAAGGCAGCTGCTACTCTTCCTGGGGTTTATTATGGATCCCCATTAGTTCCTGCCAAGGCAGCAGCTACTCTTCCTGGGGTTTATTATGGATCCCCATTAGTTCCTGCCAAGGCAGCAGCTACTCTTCCTGGGGTTTATTATGGATCCCCATTAGTTCCTGCCAAGGCAGCTGCTACTCTTCCTGGGGTTTATTATGGATCCCCATTAGTTCCTGCCAAGGCAGCAGCTACTCTTCCTGGGGTTTATTATGGATCCCCATTAGTTCCTGCCAAGGCAGAAGCTACTCTTCCTGGGGTCCAGCAAAATTAAGGCAGTTTATACAATTTTAAAAACATTACAATACATTCACAGATTTCCCCACACACTGTGTGCCCTCAGGCCCCTACTCCACCACTACCACATATCTACAGTACTAAATGTATGTGTGTGTATATAGGGGGATAATGCAGAGATGCCGTTGGGCTTATATAATGAAGAGATGGCATTGGGCTTCATGTCACATCATCAACAAAGGCCAAACCCTGTTCTGCTCTGAGTCAAGAATCCACTATCCCAGACAACACTTTCCTGCCCCAGGCCTTATTCATGTATTCACTCATTCACCACTGTGATAGGCAACAGTAGCTGTGAGGTCAGTCAGTGGGGTTTAATGTGGGTTGACCCCTGACCCGTTACACCACTATAAACCAGGTTTAATGTGGGTTGACTCCTGACGCCTGGGGCGTTACTCCACTATAAACCAGGTTTAATGTGGGTTGACCCCTGACCCCTGGGGAGTTACACCACTATAAACCAGGTTTAATGTGGGTTGACCCCTGGGGAGTTACTCCACTATAAACCAGGTTTAATGTGGGTTGACCCCTGGGGAGTTACTCCACTATAAACCAGGTTTAATGTGGGTTGACCCCTGACCCCTGGGGCGTTACACCACTATAAACCAGGTTTAATGTGGGTTGACCCCTGACTCCTGGGGAGTTACTCCACTATAAACCAGGTTTAATATGGGTTGACCCCTGGGGAGTTACTCCACTATAAACCAGGTTTAATGTGGGTTGACCCCTGGGGAGTTACTCCACTATAAACCAGGTTTAATGTGGGTTGACCCCTGACCCCTGGGGAGTTACACCACTATAAACCAGGTTTAATGTGGCTTGACCCCTGGGGAGTTACACCACTATAAACCAGGTTTAATGTGGCTTGACCCCTGGGGAGTTACACCACTATAAACCAGGTTTAATGTGGCTTGACCCCTGGGGAGTTACACCACTATAAACCAGGTTTAATATGGGTTGACCCCTGACCCCTGGGGAGTTACACCACTATAAACCAGTTATCCCATTAAGCACCAGTCTCTAGCTGGTCTGAGCCATGCTCTTGGTTTAAGTGGTGATAGAGATTATCCATTCTAATAGAGATGACCCATTCTAATAGAGATGACCCTATTCTAATAGAGATTACCTATTCTAATAGAGATGACCCATTCTAGTAGAGATGACCCATTCTAATAGAGATGACCCATTCTAATAGAGATGACCCATTCTAATAGAGATGACCCATTCTAATAGAGATGACCCATTCTAATAGAGATGACCCATTCTAATAGAGATGACCCATTCTAATAGAGATGACCCATTCTAATAGAGATGACCCATTCTAATAGAGATGACCCATTCTAATAGAGATGACTCCATTCTAATAGAGATGACCCCATTCTAATAGAGATGACTCCATTCTAATAGAGATGACTCCATTCTAATAGAGATGACTCCATTCTAGTAGAGATGACCCCATTCTAATAGAGATGACCCCATTCTAATAGAGATGACTCCATTCTAATAGAGATGACTCCATTCTAATAGAGATGACCCCATTCTAATAGAGATGACTCCATTCTAATAGAGATGACTCACTTCTAATAGAGATGACTCACTTCTAATAGAGATGACTCACTTCTAATAGAGATGACTCACTTCTAATAGAGATGACTCACTTCTAGTAGAGATGACTCACTTCTAGTAGAGATTATCCATTCTAATAGAGACTGTAGGTCTTTGGTTGATCCACAACCTGTGTCATTGACAACAAGCTGGCTCCATTAGAGAGATGCCATTGTCAACAGGAAATTGGCTTTATGGGTAGTACCAGCCTAAGATATATCCTTGTTTCCTGGCATGATAGCACCCTCTCTCTCTCACTCACTCACTAACATCTGATTGATATTGGTTTAATCACTATAATTATGCAATTGGCTCGAGCTGTAACCATTGATTATATCCAAGGGGTATGTTTCATGTCTAAAGAGTGCAGATTCAGGACAGGAGGCTGTCTGCTCCAAATGGATGTGATGTGGTGTGTGTATGTGAGTTATGTAACAACTCTGGGTGTGTGACAGTGACAACTACAATTACCCCTAGTCGTACAGCTTTGTCTGTTACCCCTAGTCATACAGCTTTGTCTGTTACCCCTAGTCATACAGCTTTGTCTGTTACCCCTAGTCATACAGCTTTGTCTGTTACCCCTAGTCATACAGCTTTGTCTGTTACCCCTAGTCATACAGCTTTGTCTGTTACCCCTAGTCATACAGCTTTGTCTGTTACCCCTAGTCATACAGCTTTGTCTGTTACCCCTAGTCGTACAGCTTTGTCTGTTACCCCTAGTCGTACAGCTTTGTCTGTTACCCCTAGTCGTACAGCTTTGTCTGTTACCCCTAGTCGTACAGCTTTGTCTGTTACCCCTAGTCGTACAGCTTTGTCTGTTACCCCTAGTCGTACAGCTTTGTCTGTTACCCCTAGTCGTACAGCTTTGTTTGTTACCCCTAGTCGTACAGCTTTGTTTGTTACCCCTAGTCGTACAGCTTTGTCTGTTACCCCTAGTCGTACAGCTTTGTCTGTTACCCCTAGTCGTACAGCTTTGTCTGTTACCCCTAGTCGTACAGCTTTGTCTGTTACCCCTAGTCGTACAGCTTTGTCTGTTACCCCTAGTCGTACAGCTTTGTCTGTTACCCCTAGTCGTACAGCTTTGTCTGTTACCCCTAGTCGTACAGCTTTGTCTGTTACCCCTAGTCAAACAGCTTTGTCTGTTACCCCTAGTCATACAGCTTTGTCTGTTACCCCTAGTCGTACAGCTTTGTCTGTTACCCCTAGTCGTACAGCTTTGTCTGTTACCCCTAGTCGTACAGCTTTGTCTGTTGAAATAAAATAATCAGACCATTCCTTCATTCTGACCAGTTTGTGATACTATAAATACACTATTGTCAAAGATACTTCATATAGTCTAAAATACTTCACATAGTCTAAGATACTTCATTCTTGTCTAAGATACTTCATGTCTTAAATACTTAAATATTTGACTGCAACATTTTGAGAATATACAGTACCAGTCAAAAGTTTGGACACACCTACTCATTCAAGGGTTTTTCTTTATTTTTACTATTTTCTACAATGTAGAATAATAGTGGACATCAAAACTATGAAATAACACATATGGAATCATGTAGTACGCAAAAAAGTGTTAAACAAATCAAAATATATATTATATTGTAGATTCTTCAAAGTAGCCACCCTTTGCCTTGATGACAGCTTTGCACACTCTTGGCATTCTCTCAACCAGCTTCATGAGATAGTCAACTGGAATGCATTTCAATTAACAGGTGTGCCTTGTTAAAAGTTAATTTGTGGAATTTATTTTCTTCTTAATGCGTTTGAGCCAATCAGTTGTGTTGTGACAAGGTAGGGGTGGTTTACAGAAGATAGCCCTATTTGATAAAATACCAAGTACATATTATGGCAAGAACAGCTCAAATAAGCAAAGAGAAACGACAGTCCATATTACTTTAAGACATGAAGGTCAGTCAATTCGGAAAATTTCAAGAACTTTTAAAGTTTCTTCAAGTGGTCACAAAAACCATCAAGCGCTATGATGAAACTGTCTCTCATGAGGACCGCCACAGGAAAGGAAGACCCAGAGTTACCTCTCCTGCAGAGGATAAGCTCATTAGAGTTAACTACACCTCAGATTGCAGCCCAAATTTATTATTCACAGAGTTCAAGTAACAGACACATCTCAACATCAACATGTTCAGAGGAGACTGTGTGAATCAGGCCTTCATGGTCGAATTGCTGCAAAGAAACCACCACTAAAGGACACCAATGAGAAGAAAGGACATGCTTGGGCCAAGAAACACAAGCAATTGACAGTGGAAATCGGTGGAAATCTGTCCTTTGGTCTAATGAGTCCAAATTTGAGATTTTTGATTCCAACCGCCGTGTCTTTGTGAGACGCAGAGTAGGTGAACGGATGATCTCTGCATGTGTGGTTCCCACCGTGAAGCATGGAGGAGGAGGTGTGATGGTGCTTTGCTGGTGACACTGTCAGTGATTTATTTAGAATGTAAGGCACACTTAAACAGCATGGCTACCACAACATTCTACAGTGACACGCCATCCCATCTGGTTTGCGCTTAGTGGGACTATCATTTGTTTTTCATCAGGACAATGACCCAACACACCCCCAGGCTGTGTAAGGGCTATTTGACCAAGAAGGAGAGTGATGGAATGCTGCATCAGATGACCTGGCCTCCACAATCACCCGACCTCAACACAATTGATATGGTTTGGGATGAGTTGGACCGCAGAGTGAAGGAAAAGCAGCCAACAAGTGCTCTGCATATGTGGGAACTCCTACAAGACTGTTGGAAAAGCATTCCAGGTGAAGCTGGTTGAGAGAATGCCAAGAGTGTGCAAAGCTGTCATCAAGGCAAAGCGTGGCTACTTTGAAGAATCTCAAATATAAAATGTATTTTGACACTTTTTTGCTTACTACATGATTCCATATGTGTTATTCCATAGTTTTGAATGTCTTCACTATTATTCGGCAATGTAGAAAATAGGAAAAATAAAGAAAAACCCTTGAATGAGTAGGTGTGTGCAAACATTTGACTGCTACTGTATATACAGTTGCTCTGAATGAGTCATGATCTATCATTAACCAATAATAAACCCTTAGGTGAGTTCTCACAGATTGAGACGTGATTTGTCTGTCTAGTAAATATTGTGGCCTGAGGTGTCATCTTGTCTGGTTGGGATGTGAGTGACATCACTCACGCTGTCCACTGAGATCTGGTCTGAGCCTTGGGCCTGACTAAACCGCTCTGACTGACTCTAAAACCATCTATCTGACAGGGTGTGAATCCATCTAGTCCAATGGCACACTCTGCCATTTACATGTATTCTCTCATGGTTTAGCTTTTTCAAACCAAGACACCTGTGACTGTTTCCTAACACGATACCCATGGCTGCCCA